>NC_069502.1:661799675-662027736 GCF_027579735.1 Bombina bombina
AATGAAGCCTGCTGCAACACACGAAGAACAAGGTTGAGACTCCAAGGCGGAGCCACCTTTCTAAACACAGGCCTGATCCTACTCAGTGCCTTAACAAAGGACTGCACATCCGGAAGCTCAGCTAATCTCTTGTGCAGCAACACCAACATGGCTGATAGTTGTCCCTTAAGGGAACTTGCAGATAGACCCTTCTCCAGTCCATCCTGGAGAAAGGATACAATTCTGGCAACCTTAACCTTATTCAGAGAAAAAACACGCTCTTCACACCAGTGCTGATACATCCCCCACACCTTATGGTAGATGCATTGAGTAACCGGCTTACGAGCTTGAAACAAAGTGTCAATAACACTCCCAGAGAAACCTCTCTTGGCTAAGACTAAGCGTCCAATCTCCACGCAGTCAGCCTCAGAGAATCTAGATTTTTATGTAGGAAGGGACCCTGTAGTAGCAGGTCCCTGCGACAGGGTAACCTCCATGGAAGAGATGAAGACATTCTCACCAGAGCGAACCAATTCCTTTGCAGCCTAGATGGAGCAATTAGAATCACCAGTGCTTGCTCCTGCTTGATCCGAGTCACCACACGGGAGAGAAGAGGTAATGGAGGAAATAGATATGAGTCTGAACCTCCAGGGAACCGCTAGAGCATCTATTAATTCTGCTTGAGGATCCCTCGATCTCGACCCGTACCTGGGTAATTTGGCATTTAGACGGGAGGCCATGAAGTCTATCTCTGGCATCCCCATCTGGAGCATATCTCTGCAAATATCTCGGGGTGGAGAGACCATTCCCCAGGTGAAAAGATTGCCTGCTGAGGAAGCCTGCTTCCCAGTTGTCCACACCCGGAATGTGGATCGCTGACAACGTACAGTTCTGGGTATCCGCCCATTACAGGATCTGAGAAACCTCTCTCATCGCTAAGGAACTCCTCGTTCCTCCCTGATGGTTGATGTAGGCTACCAAAGTTATATTGTCCGATTGGAATCTGATAAACTGGGAGGAACCCAGAAGGGACCAAGCCTTCAGAGCATTGAATATTGCCCGAAGTTCCAAGATATTGATCGGCAACGTCCACAGACCCTGTGCCTTCCTGGCCCCCGAAACAGCTCCTCAGCCAGATAGACTTGCGTCCGTAGACACAAGCTCCTAGGAAGGTCTCAAGAAGCACGGACCTTGGGACAGGTGATCTTGACAGAGCCATCAAGAGAGCAAATCTCTCAACAGGCTGTCCAGTATTATCTGTTGGGACAGGTCTGAATGGTCGCCATTCCATTGTATCAGCATGCATAGTTGTAAGGGACTGAGATGGAATCTGGAAAAGGGAATGATGTCCATACAAGACACCATTAAGCCAGTCACCTCCATACACTGGGCCACCCAAGGACTTAGGGAGACCTGGAGGGCAAGGCAAGCTGATTTTAGCTTGCAACGTCTCTGATCCGTTAGAACGATCTTCATGGATACCAAGTCTATAACTGTACCCAGGAAATTCACCCTGGTATGTCGAGTAAGAGAACTCTTTTCCAAGTTTATCTTCTATCCATGTGACCGAAGAAGACTTAAAAGGAATTCTGAGTGCTCCCTTGATAGACAAAAAGATGGGGCCTGTACCAAAATATTGTCCAGATAAGGTGCTACTGCGATACCTCGTGTTCTGGCATCCACTAGGAGAGCTCATAGAACCTTCATAAATATTCTTGGAGCAGTTGCTAAGCCAAACGTAAGTGCTATGAACTGAGTGTTGGTCCAGAAATGCAAACCTTAGGAATTGAAAATGTACCTTGTGTATCGGAAAGTGAAGGTATGAATCCTTCAGGTCTATGGTAGTCCTAAACTGTCCTTCCTGAACCAGAGGAAGGATTGATCTTATTGTCTCCATCTTGAAGGATGGGACGCTTAGAAATATGTTTAGACACTTCAAGTCCAGAATTGGCCGAAAAGTTTCCTTCTTCTTGGGAACCACAAAGAGGTTTGAATAGAACCCCAGACCTCTTTCTGATGCAGGTACTGGGACAATTACTCCTAAAGAGACTAGGTCTGTACGCAACCTAAAAAGGCAGTACTCTTCTCTGGTCTTGTAGACAGTCTGGAGTGAAGGAATCTGCCCCTGGGCGGTTGGGACTCTAATCCTATCCGGTATCCCTGAGATATGTCCTCCAGAACCCATGGGTCCTGAACATCCTGAAACCAAGTGTCTGAGAAAAGTGACAATCTGCCCCCTACTCGATCCGATCCCGGATCAGGGGCCGCCCCTTCATGCCGACTTGTTATCGGCAGGCTTCTTTATCTGTTTGGACTTGTTCCAGGACTGAGCTGGCTTCCGGGCTTGGATGAGGATTGAGATCATTGGGACTTGTCCGAACGATAGGAACACAAATTCAACGACTGTCGTCCCTTAGGTCTGTTCTTCTTATCCTGTGGCAGGAAGGTTCCTTTCCCTCTGGTAACCGTGGAAATGATGGAGTCCAGACCTGGTCCGATTAAGATCTTCCCCTTGAAGGGGAGAAAAAGTAACCTGGATTTAGAAGTCATATTCGCAGACCAAGACTTCAACCAGAGAGCCCGGCGGGCTAGAATCGCAAAACCTAAAGTCGTTGCAATCAAGGGGAATAATTTGCATATTTTCATCACAGATGAAGGACTTAGCCATTCTTAATGCCTTAATTTTCTCCTGAATATCCTCGAGGGGAGATTTCACCTCAATAAGTTGAGACAGAGTCACACTAGCATGTAGCTGCTCCCGTCACCACGGCTACTGCTGCCACAGGTTGGAATAAAAATTCTGTGTGTTGGAACATTCTCCTCAGGAAAGTTTCCAACTTCTTGTCCATAGGCTCTCTAAAGGACAAACTATCCTCAAGGGGGGTAGTAGTACGCTTAGCTAGCGTCAAAATGGCACTATCCACCTTAGGTATGGAACCCCACAATTCTATTTAAGAGTCAGGGACCGGGAACAATTTCTTAAAGTTTGCCAAGGGAGAAAAGGAAGTTCCGATTCTTTCCCATGCGTTACTAATAATGTTTGCCATGCAAACTGGTACAGGAAAAGTCTGTGGGACCTTCCTGTCTTCGTAGACCCTGTCTAACTTAGGGATCTTAGGTTCCTCGGGTAGCTTAGCCTCTGGAACATCTAGCGTAGACAGGACCTCCTTTAGTAAAAAACTTAAATGTTCAATTTTGAATCTAAATGAGGGTTCCTCCGCCGGAGGAGACTTAGTAACAGACGTCTCCGACTCAGAAAGTTCACCCTCTGGCGCTACAGAAGTTATCCTCGGATAGCTGAGACAAACATGCTATATCCGATAGGAATTTAGATGACTCTAAGTCGGGAAAACTATGTTTAACCTTTCTCTTACGTTTCCCAGAGATAGGTAGGGCACTCAGGGCCACAGGCACTGCCGATTGTAGCTGCCCGGTAAGGTCTGCAAGAAAAAGGCCCCCTCCAGATGGAGAATTAGCTGTGCCTTGGGGAACTGCATGTGAAGCGGTTTGAGTAGACAGGGCAGAAATTTTGCTATGGGTATTTGCAGACTTAGCTCCCTTCTAAGACTTTAAAACAGTGCTTAGGGAATTGAAACAAAATTGAGCAAGCGGACAAACCACAGCCTCCTCACAATATAAACAGTTATTATTATTATTCACTACAGAAGGAGTGGCACCCTCTAACGTAGTATCAGAGTCCTCCATAGCTTTGGTATGTAAAGTCCAGTAAAGTCCAGTATGGAGACCCACAATGAGCAACTACCAAAGCTCACAACAGGTAAAGAACAAGTTACTGAGTGGTCTCCAATCATGCAAAAATGGCTTTATTTAGATATCCAAGACAGGATCATAAAAACACAACGTTTCTGGGATAATAACCCTTAATCATGTGATACATATGTCATTAGTTCTCATTACTTATATGAGTGTGCACCTGAGATTAACCCTTTACACAACATAAATTATCATACATGTTGACAATTATGCCACCTAGAGGATGAGAACCAAATGCAATAAAAACAGCTATGAAGCAATCAGGATCATAATCTATACATAAGCTTATAATTTGTTGCCATATTTGCAAATATTATTAATCAGAGCCACAAAATTGCAAAAATGTCACAATCTGCAAAAAACATGTAAAAACATGATCAATAACTAATAAATATAAATACTAAATGATGGGATAATAAGAAAAAATGCAACCAACAGTATGTTCAATAAAAAGCAGACCAATTAATCTCCCTACTCATGCCCCTAGGTTACAGAGTGTCTAACTGAAAAATTCAATAGTTCTTATGCTGTTTAAACAACTTATTCCTATTGCCTCCTCTCCTGGGGGTTTTAATTTGTTCAATAATCTGGAAACAGAGTTGATTGATCTGATGTCCTGCTGACAGGAAATGGTGGGCAACTGAGGCAAATAATACCTTACATCTAATATTGCTTTTGTGTTCCGTGATCTGATATCGGATCCGTCTAATTGACTCCCCCACATAGACATGTCCACAAGGACACTTAATCATGTACACAACATAGCAAGTATTACAAGTAAAGTGATCTTTGTAAAAATATTTATGGCCTGTGATATAGAGATAGAAAGAGTTAAATGGTGAGAATGGGTAAATCTTAAAATTACACTATTTTCTGTATCCTCTGAATTCCTTGAAACAAGTAATCCACCATGTGCTTGCCAAGTATATATATTTAGCCGTATTGTGTATTCATAAGAACTATGTAGTTTCTTTTCAGTATTATTGACATTATCAATGATATATCCATGTGAACTATATACTTCTCTGTTAATTCTATTATTTGTGCATGCTGTAAATGTCTCAATATCTGGCGCCCTCCATGTTTCCTAAAGTCGTAAATCTTGACATCTGGCACTCTTATAATCCTTGAGTTGTGGACAGAGATAATGGTACATTCAGGGTGACCTTTTTGTCCCATGTTCTTTTCACCGGTTACCAAGATTTACGACTGACAAGAGCCCCAATGTTGACAGATCTAATACTGTTTTCTTTATCAGCAATGTTGACCAGATGTCTCTTATTGAGTCACATATTACAGTAAATGTATAAAAGGCTATGTAATCTTCTATATAACCAGAGCCCACTGGAATCAACAGTTAGCCACACATGAGTTGTGTAGTCTCTCATTGCTGTCTGTAAGCTGATGGAACCAGAATAAAGTTATACCTGAATTCAAGCATTCTGGTGTTCTGCACAGTGGTGAGGGGTGTCTCCAGACAGAACTCTTCCAGTGAAGCAGTGAAGGGTGGACTGAGTGCACACTTTCTACACCTTCAAGACCATATCCACAGTCCTGGTGAGTGGCTCTTTTAGCCCAGCTTATAATAATGGCTTGAGAAAAAAACTAAAGACTTAAATGAACATTTCTCTAAAGGGAAATAATTGGGATGATGTGTTGCTAGATTTCAAAGAACAATGTATAGAGAAAATTGGGGAAATTGAAAGAAAGAATTAAATCAGGCAAAAGCATAAACTTAAAGTGGGTGTATAAAACTTGTGTAAAGGCTACAAAACAGAGAGAATTACTGAGTAAAATATGGGTTATTTCCAAATCACCCACAAAGTCTACTTCCACTCCTACAAGGAAAGGACTAAAACAGTTACAAGAACCAGACATTAATATTGAAGAAGTCATAGAGGCAAATAAAAGGGTAAAAGGTGAAGTAGACAGAGCCCTTGATTATTACAAGACAGCATCAGAAGAGGGGTCAGACACAATGAATACTGATTTGTTAGTTAAAACACTATAATTAACATACAGCACATTAGAGTACAATGTGGGAGCTTTAAATACCCTACACAAACATTTAAATGCTACTAAAGGTGCTGTAACATAATTTCTAGATACACAACAGGCTCCTGAGGGTGATCAGGATATGACCCCGAGTAAATATTGGATACCGAAAGGAATTGAAGGGAAAGATAAAGCTATAAGAACACAATTGGGGAGGTACATGGGAAATACAGGTGCAATATATAATAGACATAAATTGATTAAACTAATTGAGAAATTGTGAAAATGTGAGAAAGACAAGGGTCCATTTTACAATTGCATGATTTTTGAGGGTGAAATGGCTAAAATGGAATTTGATGATGTACTGGTGTGGCAATGTTTAACTATGTGGCTACCAACCCACATACGGGAATTAGTACAGAATTACTTTACTGAACACATCTGTACTATATTGTCTGACAGTTCAGATTGGGAACAAGCTATGAGTGATGAAAACTATTTTGAAGTCAAGTATCCAGATGATTCTCAGAGGTTGGTTTGGGTTGTTAAAGCTGTACCTGGAATTAACAAACTAAATCAATCTGCTCTCGACTCTCTCAAAATGGACATCAAAGATGATATTAGAGCCTGTGCACATATGTTTCTAAAAGCATGGGATTTGGTAATGAGATTGGACACAAATATCATGACTGCCGAGGATCACAAACAGAGTGTTTCTGATTTTGTTTCTCGCATAAATGGTTTGCCCACTGATATCAGATTGAGAGCTAGTGATGCTGCCACAATTTCAAATGCTGCTCAAAGAATAATGCAAGATCTGATAACACTGGGACAAACTAGACAGTCAGCTGCTAAAGTATTTCTCAATAACAAAGAAGGTAACAGTAGTGATGATAAGTTTGCTGATAGACAAGTATCTTATGTGGCACGCAGAGAATGGAATTGGAGAAGAGATAATGAATACAGGGGACCAGAATATTTTTACTGCGGAAGACAGGTCACATAAAGAGGGATTGTAGGAAAAAGAGGTATGATGAGAATAAGGGAAAGGAGAATAGAATTTGGATTAATGGGGAGAGAAGAGAGAGAGGATAGAAAAAGATAGGACTTAAACTCAAACTGTCAGTACACTCAAACCATCTGCACCGCCACCTGAGACAGTTAAGACAAGACCTTATGAAGGATGTATTAAGGCAAGAAAATATTTTACTCAGAATGATGCATGAAGGTGTGCCCCCCCCCCCCCCAGGACTCCCGCAGGACAAGATGAAGTTAAAATTCAAAGCATATATACTTATTTAGTACAATTAAACCATCTTGCTCCCTTACAAATTCTACTGGATTGTAGAATGGTAGTTGATGTAGTCCTAGAGGGTGAAGTAAACTGCTATCATGTACATTTTTGGTAGATACCGGAGCTTCAGTATCTTTGATACCTACGGTTGGGAACGATGATGATATTCCCCTATCAGGAGAGGTAATCAACTTATTTGCATTTAATGGAACAACAGAAAGGACTTGTCAAACAAAAATAATCTCTATACACATAGGAAATAACACTATTCTAGCTTCCTTATATGTATGTGATTCCTTGACTCAGGAATGTTTGGGTATATTAGGCAAGGACATCATGACTATGGCAGGCTTGCTTTTAGACATGATGGGAGGTTGGTTTTGGCAGTTTCCACCTGAGGAACCTGTCAATCACCCTGAGGTAAGATTGAAAGGTAAAACAGAGATGAATTCGATAGGAAAAATAAATTCCTTAACCACAGACCAGCGTATAGAACATAAGCTTATGAACATGTTTCTTAAATTGTGGGCACAAGGTAAACAAGATTGTGGGAGAATGGATTCACATTTACACATTGTGGGACCTGACCCACCAGCTGTAAAACAGTACAAAATACCAACAGATGCAGAAAAAGCTTTAACAGATATAATTGAAACTCTAGATAAACAGGGAGTCATCAGGAAAGGGAATTCTAAAAGCAATACCCCAATATGGCCAGTAAAAAAGGCAGATGGCACTTGGTAAATGGTTATTGATCTGAGGGTGGTAATTAAATATACACCTCCCACAGCTCACATGGTAGCTACCACTCCTGGTATTCTTTCTAGAATTGATAGACAAAGCTTAGTGTTTTCTTGCTTAGACATCAGTAATGGGTTTCATTCTGTCCCTCTAACACCTGAAAGTCAGTATAGGTTCTCATTTACATTTAAAACACACAATACCTATACCAGGTCCTCCCACAGGGTTTTCACTCTAGTCCTGTGTATTTTCATACAGCTCTGTCCTAGACCCTTTGGGATTTGGAGATAAGGTATTACAATATGTGGATGACATACTGATTCAAACAGAAACATAGGAGGGACATTTGCAAATACTACTGGTATGCAAAGCCTTGGTAAAAGCAGGATTGAAAGTGAATCCTAAAAAGGCAAAATTAATGGCACCATCTGTTTATTTTCTGGTGATCCAGATAGGAGCAGAAGGGAAAAAGACCAGAGAGAAAAGAATACAAGCACTGCTAGATTTGCCAAGTCCCCATACTGTGTCTGATTTAAGAAAATTTTTGGGAATGTTTAACTTTTGTAGGGAATTTATAGAGGACATGGCAAAAAAAGCACATCCTTTGTATGAATGCACTAGCATGGCCAACAATGCAGACATTCTCTGAACTGAGGACCTAAGCAACATTAATGTAGAGTTGTGTTCACTACTTGCTATTTAACAATATGACTTGAGTTGTTACAATTTCTTATTTCTAAATTACTACTAGTATATAAAATTTAATATGAAATACTACAGTATATCGCAAGTTTCTGCTAAATAAAGATACATTTAATAGCTGTTCAAACCGAATTGATTAAAATGATTTAAGGGCTCAAAATATATCAAACAATGACTTATTAGTAGGATTAGTATTACTCCAATATTTATGAACTAATCCTCTTAGCCTAAAGTTGGTTGATCAAACCAGTAGACTAAGGATAATAGTATTTCTATGATCATTTAAAACTGTACAATTTATATTGTATTGTAGAGTTTTACTATCAATATATATTAGTAGATTACTACTGCTGCCACTAAATGCCAATGAACTCCATTCAAGCACTATTATACATCTATATGACCTAACTATGGATTAACAACAACATCCTAGGTTAGGATTGATATAGAATTTTAAACTGTGCCTCCACCCTATCATAAGTATCTTAAAGGACCAGTCAACACAGTAGATTTGCATAATCAACAAATGCAAGATAACAAGACAATGCAATAGCACGTAGTCTGAACTTCAAATGAGTAGTAGATTTTTTTTAAGTTATGTCTTTTTCCACTCCCCCTGTACCATGTAACAGTCATCAGCCAATCACAAATGCATACACGAACCAGGTGACAGCCATCAGCCAATCACAAATGCATACACACTTATTCTTGCACATGCTCAGTAGGAGCTGGTGACTCAAAAAGTTTAAATATAAAAAGACTTTGCACATTTTGTTAATGGAAGTAAATTGGAAAGTTGTTTAAAATGGCATGCTCTATCTAAATAATGAAAGTTTAATTTTGATTGAGTGTCCCTTTAATGTATACAACCTGACACACTCCTAGGCTTTTTTAAGTTGTATGTGTGTGAGTTGAATATATATTTTAAATACTTTATTAAAAGTTATATTTTAATTTTCCATATCTCCGCTGATCAACATTATATTATTGCTCTTTAATTTAACAGCCTAAGAGGAATGAGAGTGCTACACAAGTGTACAATATTGTCAGTCCAGCACTGATTATCCACTTTGTTGTCAATTCAGTACACAGCACCCCTGCCAGCAAAGAGACTGTATCTGCAGATCATATTGTGGATAGGCAAAACTAAGCTACAAGTTATCGGCATTTCCCGTTTCCATTATAAGTAGTGCCATTAGTACCCCCTTTCTTCACAAGGTCTTACCCTTGTAAGGAAGCGCCAGAAGCTTGGATTTAGAGGTAACATCAGCTGACCAAGATTTTAGCCACAATGCCCTGCGGGCTAGGACAGTGAAGCCAAACATCTTGGCTCCCAGTCTAATAACTTGCATGTTAGCATCAGAAATAAAGGAAATGGCTAGTTTGAGAGCCTTAATCCTTTCTTGTATCTCCTCCAACGGAGTCTCTACTAAAATTGATTCAGACAAGGTGTTGCACCAATAAGATGCCGCACTTGCTACTGTGGCAATACTAACTGCAGGTTGCCATTGAAGACCTTGATAAACATACATCTTCAAATAAGCTTCCAGATTTTTGTCCATGGGATCCTTAAAGGAGCAGCTATCTTCTATAGGGATCGTAGTTCTCTTAGCCAGAGTATAAATAGCCCCTTATACTTTAGGCACTGTGCGCCAAGAATCTTTAATGGAGTCAGCAACAGGAAACATCTTTTTAAATACAGGAGACGGGGAGAAAGGAATCCCTGGCTTCTCCCATTCCTGTAAAATAATCTCTGTCACACGGTCTGGGACAGGAAAAACTTCCACAGAGGAAGGAACATCATAGTATTTATTAAGTGTACTAGACTTATTAGGGTTGACGACAGAAGTATCAGAGTCATACAAAGTAGCCAATACCTCCTTTAACAGTACACAAAGGTGTTCAAGCTTAAATCTGAAGTTTACTTCTTCAGTATCAGATGAAGGAATAATACTGTCCGAATCTGAGATTTCACCCTCAGAGGCTACTGACGTATCCTCCTCATGAGACTTATGAGGGAGGGCAACCTGTGTAGCAGTAGGTGGAACAGAAACCTTACCAGCATATGAAAAGCAGATAATGTCGCAGATACCACAGAAGATACCTGTGCACCAAAATCTGCAGGCAAATAAACTCTAGGAGGCTGATAGGAACTGCAGGGCACTGTATGTGACACCATAGAGGCTTGGGACATTTGAGGAGAAAGCTGTGGCATTGCCTGAACAGCATCATCCTGAGAGACATTGGGCTCAGCGAGCAACAATTTATCTTTAAATTGAAGTGTTTTAGCTAAGCATGCAGCACAGAATTGCATAGGCAAAACAATTTGTGCCTTTAGTCATAACAAGCATATGTCAAAAGACACAGAGTCTTCCATGTCCATAATACTAAATAAAAAAATCCCCAAATTGTAGAAATGTTTTATATACACTGTCACTTTAAGAATTTTTAATACCACAGTCGCTTTACATTATACAAAAATTCTTTAAAATAATAAACCAATCAGTTCCCCTACACCTCAGACAGGCTGAGGTGCCTTACCGTAACACTTATACACAATTTGGCTGCCAGAAGTCTCTAAAACGATTGTATAGTAGATCGACACTGAAGAGACTGAAATTTAATGACGCCGCTCCACTACGTGAATATCCGACAGCAGAGAGAAGTCACTTGACCGGTAGAGAGAGGAAACTACGCAGCAAGTAAAAGGAGCATGTTTCCCTCTGCCTACAACACCGGAGCTAAATTTACACAAACGTTCAAAGCAGTCTGTCAGTTAGCCTGTTCTAGCTAAGCAAGCAAATAACACCAACTGCCAAATTTTAAGTTTATACATAAATCCCTGTATAAAACATAAGCCACACACATACTAAACAAGTATTTCACCAAAATTAGCCCAAAGAGGAAAAACGTCCCAATGAAGGGAAGATTAACCCCTAGTCTCAACATACATAATGTGCCTGCCCACTGCCAAAGAGAATCCTGTATAAAGGATTTTAAAAATCTCCCCATCTACTGCAAAAGAAATATTCGTCTGAAGTGCAAGTCTCCAAGACCTAGAAGACAAAAGCACTTATCGGCAGTGTAGCTGTCCGGCAGGAAGACCGCTCACAAGGCACAAGATTTCCCATAGGTGAGAAAATGGTGTCATCAGGCAATACTCCCTTTACATCCCTCAGATAAACACTGTAATGAACAGGGCTTCAATATGCTTAGAAGCGCCTTTCACTGGAGAATCAAGTCCTAAAACAATATAGAAAAAGGAGCGCTAGAAACAAGCAATGGAGTACTAGAGTATGGTTTAAATAATTTTATTAATACCCATAAAATATGTCACTAAAACTATCTATTAATATATCTAAAAAAAAACTTCAATTAATAGAAATATAGTACAAATAAACTTTAAATCCAATTAATAGGAATATAGTACAAATAATGAAGGGACGTATTGTTGCAATATAGAATACAGTAACAATATAAAATACAGTTAAAAAGGTATAACAGAAAACTAGTTATTGCTTCAAGCATTGGTGTCAATGAACTCAATTATTAGCAGCAACGTATTAAAAAACTGAGTAAAATATAGCAATGCTATGTTCTAGTAAGATCAGCACAAAGCATAGGTGGATAAATGGCAGGTAGTATATCCAGTTTATATGATTGCCTTATTAAGCCACCTAATGCTACCACCTTATATTGACACTCTTAATAACAAGTAATATCCTTGGGCGTTACTGCTCCTAGATGTATGTCAAGCAATTGACTGTGCGTATATCGGCGTATAAGACAAAGTTTAGCAGAGCCGTTAATGGCGTGTATGTCAAAGTTTAGCAGATCACTAAGTTGTATCTTAAAGAGTTTTACTGTTCCGCTCATGTGTGGTAGGATATTACCTTACTTTCGTATGTTCTTCTTAGATTTAGGACTCTAAGCCACAATCGCGGCTCACCTCAGCGTCCTGCTCTGGCGGTATCTACTTCACTGTGGTTCAGTGGGGCAGTCACTGGGAATCAGAAAATCCTTAGACAAAATTTTTCATTACACGCTGACAGCGTGGATTCAAGCACTATAGAGAACAGATAGTGAACGGCCGTTCAAAGTTTTCAGCTCCTTAGACCTCCGTCTGTAAGTCAGACTCCTCAGGTCATGGAAAGTGCTTAAAAGATGTAGCAATGAATCTGGTTGTTGACGCATTTCGCCCCCCAATGCAGGGCTTTATCAAAACTTGATATGCAACCTTGGTGTCTGCCAAGTTAAATACCCCTCCTTTGTATCCCATTGGTCCATTTTGGGCTCTCAATTAAAGGTGGATTAGCTTCATTATTCATAAGGTGGAGATTTCAAATTGCTTGATTTCTTCATTTATTCACTTAGATAGTTGCTTATATTTATTTTGTTATTTACATATTCACATCTATATAGAAGTGCTAAATGTGTCATACTATGACATAAAAGATCATTAAATACCTATGTCGTTAACATATTAAAGGGACACTAAACCCAACATTTTTCTGTCATGATTCAGATAGAGAATACAATTTTAAACAACATTTCAATTTACTTCTATTATCTAATTTGCTTCATTCTTCAGATATGCTATGTTGAAGAAATAAAATTAGAGCAAAAAAGTAAAAGAAGCGCAAAAAGACTTGAGTAATTTATTAAGTGCAAAGAAACATAAAAACTTACACTTAGGTAAGCAAGGTAATTCTCCAATCAAAGTAAAATCAAAGGTAGCGGCAGTCTGAGTCCTACTCAACAAACAAACATGTCCGAGTTTGTAACTAACTGCCAACAACAAGCCGGCATCTGACGTCAGTGAGGAGCACAGGATCCACTTAATTGTAAACAAATTGATTATAAAATACATTACATAAAAAATTACAATAAAATCTTGTATAAGAAATGTCATCTAATTAATTCTATATAAACGCAATCAGGTAATTCATATTTTAAAAATAAATACCTAAAAAATATCTTTTGAAATTCATAATAACACATAATAAAATCAATTCACTAAGGAGGATCATAATACCAAAAGAGACTAAAACACTAAAATGTACAAAACTTGCTACTTATCTGGCTAAACTTAATGAAAATATAATAAAAATATAAATATAAATTTATAACCATAAATATATCAAATCACATATATGCAGCGAGATCTATGTCAACATTTAAACCCCTAGGATTCAAACTACCGATTTTATAGATCCAATAGGTCTCCTGCTGTCTTAAAGCAAGGAGTCTATTGTGAATATTTGGGGGGATCCAGTCAATCTCTTTAACTTTAAGGGAAGATGAATTACAGTTATGGACTTCTGAGAAATGAATAGGGATACTATGTTTAATAGGTCTTTCTTTCTTGGCCATTTTTATATTGTATAAATGCTCATTGGTTCTGGTTCTTATCTTTCTTTTTGAATGCCCTACGTAAAAAAGACCACACCCACAATTATCTGTGTTTATATAGAATTAATTGTGTTTATATAGAATTAATTAGATGACATTTCTTATGCAAGATTGTATTGTAATTTTTTATGTAATGTATTTTATAATCAATTTGTTTACAATTAAGTGGTTATATATGTCCTTGATGTAGGAACTATAATGTATTTTTTATGTTTTTATATGGTTTTATATTGTCATGCACTGCATATGTGAATATTGTGTGTATATATGAATTCTGTAATTTTTTCTTGTGTGGTAAAATGACTTATTTGTATCATATGTTGGTTGACATTTTTGTCTGGTTCAGATGTAATTATGTTACTAAATGGCATTTGTACCATTAGAGGGCGCTCTCTCTTTGTGTATAAAAGATCCACTTAATGTTACTCTGACATCCTACCTGAACACTACTCTAATTGTGCCCTTGAAAAAGTCCAGACGAGCTCCGGACGAAACATGTAGGGATATTTTGTGAACTGTTGTCAGTCTTCACTGACAGTTGTGCAGCCTGAGAGTTTTCTACCTGAAGGGGGACGCTCCGGATCCTGTGCTCCTCACTGACGTCAGACGCCGGCTTGTTGTTGGCGGTTAGTTACAAACTCGCACGTGTTTGTTGAGTGGGACTCAGACTGCAGCTGCCTTTGATTTTACTTTGATTGGAGAATTACTACGCATACATAAGTGTAAGTTTTTATGTTTCTTTGTTTCTTTGCACTTAATAAATTACTCAAGTCTTTTTGCGCTTCTTTTACTTTTTTGCTCTAGTTCTGTCTCTACTTCGGTGATCACTGGAAATATCACCAAATGAGAAGCGGCATCTGCTTGGGTAACTCCTAAAACCATTTTCAGGACTTGTAAACCGGCTCATTTATGTATGGGACTTTGATACTGAGCACTTTGGATTTTAGGTTTGCACAAATATCACCGGTAATATAATTTATATTACCAAATGTATTATTATCTGCATTATTATTATTGTTGTTTATTTTGTTTCTTCATGTATTCTATGTATTTGAGTGTGTGATAGTGAATATTTTATTTCTTTCATGTAATTAGCAAGAGTCCATGAGCTAGTGACGTATGGGATATACATTCCTACCAGGAGGGGCAAAGTTTCCCAAACCTCAAAATGCCTATAAATACACCCCTCACCACACCCACAAATCAGTTTTACAAACTTTGCCTCCCGTGGAGGTGGTGAAGTAAGTTTGTGCAAGATTCTACGTTGATATGCGCTTCGCAGCAGGCTGGAGCCCGGTTTTCCTCTCAGTGTGCAGTGAATGTCAGAGGGATGTGAAGAGAGTATTGCCTATTTGAATTCAATGGTCTCCTTCTACGGGATCTATTTCATAGGTTCTCTGTTATCGGTCGTAGAGATTCATCTCTTACCTCCCTTTTCAGATCGACGATATACTCTTATATACCATTACCTCTACTGATTCTTGTTTCAGTACTGGTTTGGCTTTCTACTACATGTAGATGAGTGTCCTGGGGTAAGTAAGTCTTATTTTTTGTGACACTCTAAGCTATGGTTGGGCACTTTTATATAAAGTTCTAAATATATGTGTTTAAACATTTATTTGCCTTGTTTCATTATGAACAATATTCCTTATTTCAGACAGTCAGTTTCATTATTTGGGATAATGCATATGAATAAAACATTTTTTCTTACCTTAAAATTGACTTTTTTCCCTGTGGGCTGTTAGGCTTGCGGGGGCTGAAAATGCTTCATTTTATTGCGTCATTCTTGGCGCGGACTTTTTTGGCGCAAAAAATTTCTTTGTCATTTCCGGCGTCATACTTGTCTCCGGAAGTTGTTCGTGTTTACGTCATTTTTTGATGTTTTGCGCCAAAAATGTCGGTGTCACCGGATGTGGCGTCATTCTTGGCGCCAAAAGCATTTAGGCGCCAATAATGTGGGCGTCTTTTTTGGTGCTAAAAAATGTGGGCGTCATTATTGTCTCCACCTTTTCTCACATTATTTAAGTCTCATTTTTCATTTGCTTCTGGTTGCTAGAGGCTTGTTTATTGGCATTTTTTCCCATTCCTGAAACTGTCTTTTAAGGAATTTGATAGATTTTGCTTTATATGTTGTTTTTTCTCTTACATATTGCAAGATGTCTCAGATTGACCCTGGATCAGAAGCTACTTCTGGAAAAACGCTGCCTGATGCTGGTTCTACCAAAGTTAAGTGTATTTGCTGTAAACTTGTGGTAACTGTCCCTCCGGCTGTAGTTTGTGATGAATGTCATGATAAGCTTGCTAATGCAGATAGTATTTCCATTAGTAATATTCCATTACCTGTTGCTGTTCCATCAACATCTAATACTCAGGATGTTCCTGTTAATATAAGATATTTTGTTTCTAAATCTATTAGGAAGGCTATGTCTGTTATTCCTCCTTCCAGTAAACGTAAAAGGTCTTTTAAAACTTCACATTTTTCAGATGAATTTTTAAATGAACATCATCATTCTGATTTGTCTGTTTCTGATGATGATTTTTCTGGTTCAGAGGATTCTGTCTCAGATATTGACACTGATAAATCTTCATATTTATTTAAAATGGAATTTATTCGTTCTTTACTTAAAGAAGTTTTAATCGCATTAGAGATGGAGGAATCTAGTCCTCTTGATACTAAATCCACTAAGCGTTTAAATTCGGTTTTTAAACCTCCTACAGTTATTCCGGAAGTTTTTCCTGTCCCTGATGCTATTTCTGAAGTAATTTCTAGGGAATGGAATAATCTGGGTAATTAATTTACTCCTTCTAAAAGGTTTAAGAAATTGTATCCTGTGCCATCTGACAGATTAGAGTTTTGGGACAAAATCCCTAAAGTTGATGGGGCTATCTCTACTCTCGCTAAACGTACTACTATTCCTACTGCAGATAGTACTTCCTTTAAGGATCCTTTAGATAGGAAGATTGAATCCTTTCTAAGGAAAGCTTATTTATGTTCAGGTAATCTTCTTAGGCCTGCTATTTTTTTGGCTGATGTTGCGGCAGCATCCACTTTTTGGTTGGAGGCTTTGGCACAACAAGTGTCAGATCATAATACTCATAGCATTGTTAAACTTCTTCAACATGCTAATAACTTTATTTGTGATGCCATCTTTAATATCATTAGAGTTGATGTCAGGTATATGTCTTTAGCTATTTTAGCTAGAAGAGCTTTATGGCTTAAAACTTGGAATGCAGATATGTCTTCTAAGTCAACTTTGCTTTCCCTTTCTTTCCAAGGTAATAAATTGTTTGGTTCTCAGTTGGATTCTATTATTTCAACTGTTACTGGGGGGAAAGGAACTTTTTTACCTCAGGATAAAAAATCTAAAGGTAAATATAGGGCTGCTAATCGTTTTCGTTCCTTTCGTCAGAATAAGGAACAGAAGCCTGATCCTTCCCCTAAAGGAACGGTTTCTGTTTGGAAACCATCTCCAGTCTGGAATAAATCCAAGCCTTTCAGAAAGCCAAAGCCAGCTCCCAAGTCCACATGAAGGTGCGGCCCTCATTCCAGCACAGCTGGTAGGGGGCAGATTACGATTTTTCAAAGAAATTTAGATCAATTCGATTCACAGTCTTTGGATTCAGAACATTGTTTCACAAGGGTACAGAATAGGTTTCAAGGTAAGGCCTCCTGCAAGAAGATTTTTTCTTTCTCGCATTCCAATAAACCCAGTGAAGGCTCAAGCATTTCTGAAATGTGTTTCAGATCTAGAGTTGGCTGGAGTAATTGTGCCAGTTCCAGTTCTGGAACAGGGTCAGGGGTTTTACTCCAATCTATTCATTGTACCAAAGAAGGAGAATTCCTTTAGACCAGTTCTGGATTTAAAAATATTGAATCGTTATGTAAGGATACCAACATTCAAAATGGTAACTATAAGGACTATTCTGCCTTTTGTTCAGCAAGGGCATTATATGTCCACAATAGATTTACAGGATGCATATCTGCATATTCCGATTCATCCTGATCACTTTCAGTTTCTGAGATTCTCTTTTCTAGACAAGCATTACCAGTTTGTGGCTCTGCCGTTCGGCCTAGCAACAGCTCCAAGGATTTTTTCAAAGGTGCTCGGTGCCCTTCTATCTGTAATCAGAGAGCAGGGTACTGTGGTGTTTCCTTATTTGGACGATATCTTGGTACTTGCTCAGTCTTCACATTTAGCAGAATTTCATACAAATCGACTTGTGTCATTTCTTCAAGAACATGGTTGGAGGATCAATTTACCAAAGAGTTCATTGATTCCTCAGACAAGGGTAACCTTTTTAGGTTTCCAAATAGATTCAGTGTCCATGACTTTGTCTCTGACGGACAAGAGACGTCTGAAATTGGTTTCAGCTTGTCAAAACCTTCAGTCTCAATCATTCACTTCGGTAGCCTTATGCATGGAAATTCTAGGTCTTATGACTGCTGCATCGGACGCGATCCCCTTTGCTCGTTTTCACATGCGACCTCTTCAGCTTTGTATGCTGAACCAGTGGTGCAGGGATTATACAAAGAT
Source organism: Bombina bombina (assembly GCF_027579735.1). Taxonomy (NCBI): domain Eukaryota; kingdom Metazoa; phylum Chordata; class Amphibia; order Anura; family Bombinatoridae; genus Bombina; species Bombina bombina. Next base: position 661,818,108 of record NC_069502.1, read on the forward strand.
ATCACAGTTAATATCTTTAAATCCGATTGTACGACACTCTCTAACGTGGTGGACAGATCACCATCGTTTTGTTCAAGGGGCTTCTTTTGTTCTTCCAACCTGGACTGTGATCTCAACAGATGCGAGTCTTTTAGGTTGGAGAGCTGTATGGGGGTCTCTGACAGCGCAGGGGGTTTGGGAATCTCAGGAGGCGAGATTACCAATCAATATTTTGGAACTCCGTGCGATTTTCAGAGCTCTTCAGTCGTGGCCTCTTCTGAAGAGAGAATCGTTCATTTGTTTTCAGACGGACAATGTCACAACCATGGCATATGTCAATCATCAAGGGGGGACTCACAGTCCTCTGGCTATGAAAGAAGTATCTCGGATACTTGTATGGGCGGAATCCAGCTCCTGTCTAATTTCTGCGGTTCACATCCCAGGTATAGACAATTGGGAAGCGGATTATCTCAGTCGCCAGACGTTACATCGGGGTGAATGGTCTCTTCACCCAGAGGTATTTCTTCAGATTATTCAAATCTGGGGTCTTCCAGAAATAGATCTGATGGCCTCTCATCTAAACAAGAAACTTCCCAGGTATCTGTCCAGATCCAGGGATCCTCAGGCGGAGGCAGTGGATGCATTGTCACTTCCTTGGAAGTATCATCCTGCCTATATCTTTCCGCCTCTAGTTCTTCTTCCAAGAGTGATCTCCAAGTTTCTAAAAGAGCGTTCGTTTGTTCTGCTGGTGGCTCCAGCATGGCCTCACAGGTTTTGGTATGCGGATCTTGTCCGGATGGCTACTTACCAACCTTGGACTCTTCCATTAAGACCAGACCTTCTATCTCAAGGTCCTTTTTTCCATCAGGATCTCAAATCATTAAATTTGAAGGTATGGAGATTGAACGCTTGATTCTCAGTCATAGAGGTTTCTCTGACTCTGTAATTAATACTATGTTACAGGCTCGAAAATCTGTGTCTAGGAAGATATATTATCGAGTCTGGAAGACTTACATTTCTTGGTGCTCTTCTCATCAATTTTCCTGGCATTCTTTTAGAATTCCTAGAATTTTACAATTTCTTCAGGATGTTCTGGATAAAGGTTTGTCTGCAAGTTCTTTGAAAGGACAAATTTCTGCTCTTTCTGTGCTGTTTCACAGAAAGATTGCTAATCTTCCTGATATTCATTGTTTTGTACAGGCTTTGGTTCGTATAAAACCTGTCATTAAGTCAATCTCTCCTCCTTGGAGTTTGAATTTGGTTCTGGGGGCTTTACAAGCTCCTCCGTTTGAACCTATGCATTCTTTGGATATTAAATTACTTTCTTGGAAAGTGTTGTTCCTTTTGGCCATCTCTTCTGCTAGAAGAGTTTCAGAGTTATCTGCTCTTTCTTTTGAATCTCCTTTTCTGATTTTTCATCAGGATAAGGCGGTATTGCGGACTTCATTTAAATTTTTACCTAAAGTTGTGAATTCTAACAACATTAGTAGAGAAATTGTGGTTCCTTCATTGTGTCCTAATCCTAAGAATTCTAAGGAAAGATCATTACATTCTTTGGATGTAGTTAGAGCTTTGAAATATTATGTTGAAGCTACTAAAGATTTCCGAAAGACTTCTAGTCTATTTGTTATCTTTTCCGGTTCCAGGAAAGGTCAGAAGGCCTCTGCCATTTCTTTGGCGTCTTGGTTAAAATCTTTGATTCATCATGCTTATGTCGAGTCGGGTAAAACTCCGCCTCAAAGGATTTACAGCTCATTCTACTAGGTCAGTTTCTACTTCCTGGGCGTTTAGGAATGAAGCTTCGGTTGATCAGATTTGCAAAGCAGCAACTTGGTCTTCTTTGCATACTTTTACTAAATTCTACCATTTTGATGTGTTTTCTTCTTCTGAAGCAGTTTTTGGTAGAAAAGTACTTCAGGCAGCTGTTTCAGTTTGATTCTTCTGCTTATAATTTCAGTTTTTTTCATTATATAAGATTAAAACTTTATTTTGGGGTGTGGATTATTATTTCAGCGAAATTGGCTGTCTTTATTTTATCCCTCCTTCTCTAGTGACTCTTGCGTGGAAGTTCCACATCTTGGGTATTTATTATCCCATACGTCACTAGCTCATGGACTCTTGCTAATTACATGAAAGAAAACATAATTTATGTAAGAACTTACCTGATAAATTCATTTCTTTCATATTAGCAAGAGTCCATGAGGCCCACCCTTTTTTTGTGGTGGTTATGATTTTTTTTGTATAAAGCACAATTATTCCAATTCCTTATTTTTATGCTTTCACACTTTTTTCTTATCACCCCACTTCTTGGCTATTCGTTAAACTGATTTGTGGGTGTGGTGAGGGGTGTATTTATAGGCATTTTGAGGTTTGGGAAACTTTGCCCCTACTGGTAGGAATGTATATCCCATACGTCACTAGCTCATGGACTCTTGCTAATATGAAAGAAATGAATTTATCAGGTAAGTTCTTACATAAATTATGTTTTTATTTGATTGTTTTATTTTTTATTTCGTTTCAAATAGATACACAATGGAAAGGATTTTTTAGTTGATTAGTGCTGATATACCGTTTGGATATACCGTTTGTGTTTATGTTGAAGAAATAGCAATGCACATGGGTGAGCCAATCACACAAGGCATCTAAGTGCAGCTACCAATCAGCAGCTACTGAGCATATCTAGATGTGCTTTTCAGCAAAGAATATCAAGAGAATGAAGGAAATTAGATAATATAAGTAAATTAGGAAGCTGTTTAATATTGCATGCTCTGTCTAAATCATGAAAGAAAAAATGTGGGTCTCATGTTTCTTTAATATTGTGTACACACTGCTGGAAGTAACTTAAAATGTAAAACGTTGTTAATACAACATTACTACAAAGGGGAATCATATACCTAAAATATATCTAATTTTTTTTTATTTTATTTTTTTAAAAACTTGAAAATTGGAGCACAGACAAAAATCCAAACATAATTTTTTTTCTTTTACATTTTTTAAAAAATTTAAGATTGGAGCACAGACAAACCGACCATTATTTTTAACCTTATTAGCCTTAAGTGAAAAGAAAGGGGCATACACCTAGTTCCGAGTTTAAACCTAGGGGATGTAGAGTCTGCATATTGTAGAGTAACTCTGCTTCTTTTCTTAAAAGTTTTGGTTCAAAGTTCCTACCTCTCCAATCTGGCGTGATCTTTAAAATACCCCAAAATGTTATTATTCTTATGTGCAACACGAAAATGATTATATAGATGTGTGTCTAGGTTGCCCTTTTTGATACAGCACAAATGTTCGCGTATTGTTCTCTTAGGGTCCTAGTGGTCTCGCCAATATACTGCTTATTACATGAGTACTCAATAATGTAGACTACACCCTTATCCTGACATCTTACTACCCCGTTAATTTTGTGTATATAGTCATTCTGCCTTGATTTAATTTCTTTACACTTACTGCTATATCTACAAGATCTACACCCAAAACACGGGAAAAAAACATTCAGTAAATTCCCTTGGATGTCACCTTTCCTTATTTTCTCCTTTTTTTAAACTCACTTCGAGCAAGAATGCTTTTTACATTTCTGACTTTCCTATATACTATTTGCAGGGGAGTCAGGCACTTTATCCCCTATAATCGGATTCGTCTGGATTAGGTGCCAATGTTTCTTCATACTTTTTCTAAGTAGATTATTATCACAGTTATAGTCTGTTACCAGGAGAACCTTAAACTTATCTGATTCATTCACTTGCGGTTCAGTCTTCGCTTTTTTATAAGTTAGTAGACTATTTCTATCCTTTACTTCCACCTGTTCTCTTGCTTTTTTAATTATATCAGGGTTATATCTCCTATCTAAAAATGTATTTTCTAGAATTTGCACCTGCTCTGTATAGTCTGAAAGTCTCGAGCAGTTACGTTTTATCCTTAGACACTGTCCTTTTGGTATATTATTTTTCCTTTTACTAAGATGGCAACTGGTTAAATGTATAAATGTATGAGGTTGTTAGTATCAACTTTTTTAAAAATGTGTCTTAATGATTAAGCTATTATCCATTATCTCAACATCTAGGAAAGTAATTTTATCTGTGCTGTAGGTGTGGGTGAAACTGATACCTATATTATTCCTGTTCATCTCTAGTAAACGAGTATTCAGATCTGCAGAAGGCCCCTTCCAGATAAACCCCCCCATAATTTATGCTTACCAGATAAATTCCTTTACTTCCGGATAGGGAGAGTCCATGGCTTCATTCCTTATTATTGGGAAATACAACACCTGGCCACCAGGAGGAGGCAAAGACACCCCAGCCAAAGGCTTAAATATCTCTCCCACTTCCTCATTACCCCAGTCATTTTGCTGAGGGAACAAGGAAAAGTAGGAGAAACATTAGGGTATAAATGGTGCCAGAAGAATAAAATAAATAATAGGGGATCGCCCATAGACAAGAAAAAACGAGTGGGGGCTGTGGACTCTCCCTATCCAGAAGGAAAGGAAGTTATCTGGTAAGCATAAATTATGTTTTCCTTCCTAAGATAGGGGGAGTCCACGGCTTCATTCCTTACTGTTGGGAAAACTATACCCAAGCTCCAGAGGACACTGAATGAATAATGGGAGGGAACAAAAAGGAAGAGGTGGACCCTATTCTGAGGGCACCACAGCATGCAAAACTTTTCTCCCAAAAGCTGCTTCAGCCGAAGCAAAAACATCAAACTTGTAAAATGTTAAAAAAGTATGTAAGGAGGACCAGGTAGCCACCTTACAAATCTGATTTATAGAGGCCTCATTCTTAAAGGCCCAAGAGGAAAACACTGCTCTAGTGGAATGAGCCATTATCCTCTCAGAAGGACAATGTCCCGCTGTCTCGTAAGCTAAGTGGATGACACTCCTTAACCAAAAAGATAGGGAAGTCGAAGTATCCTTCTGCCCTTAATGCTTCCCCGAATAAACAACAAACAAATAAGAAGATTGTCTAAACTCCTTAGTAGTCTGAAGATAGAACTTCAAGGCGCGAACCACATCCAAATTGGGAAGTAAGCGTTCCTTCGATGAAGAAGGATTAGGACACAAGGAAGGAACCACAATCTCCTGATTGATGTTGCGATCTGACACAACCTTAGGAAGAACACCTAAAACTGCCTTATCTGCATGAAAAATCAGATAAGGGGGCTCACATTGCAAAGCAGAGATCTCAGAAACTCTGCGCGCAGAGGCAATAGCAAATAAAAATAGAACCTTCCAAGATAACAATTTAATGTTAACTGAATGCAGAGGCTCAAATGGAACCTGTTGCAAAACCAGAAGAACAAGATTTAGGCTCCAAGGAAGAGCCCCAGATCTAAACACAGGTCTGATCCTAATCAGAGCCTTAACAAAGGACTGCACGTCTGGAAGCTCAGCCAGTCTCTTGTGCAATAAAACTGACAGGGCCGAAATCTGTCCCCTCAGGGAACTAGCAGAAAGGCCCTTCTCCAGCCCATCCTTGAGAAAAGATAAGATCCTGGGACCTTAACTCTGTGCCAGGAGAAACCACGCTCTTCACACCATAATAACTAGGTACTCTCCATCTTGTGGTAGATACGCTGAGTAATTGGTTTACAAGCATAAATAAGAGCATCAATGATACTCTCAGAGAAACCTCTCTTGGCTAAGACTAAGCGTTCAATCTCCACGCAGTCAGCCTCAGAGAATCTAGATTTTAATGAACAAATGGACCTTGTATCAGCAGGTCTCTTTGACAAGGTAACTTCCACAGAGGAGCTGAGGACATCCCCACTAGATCCGCGAACCACGTCCTTCACGGCCACGATAGAGCAATCAGGATTACTGATACCCGCTCCTGCTTGATGCGGGCCACCACTCGAGGAAGAAGCGTTAATGGAGGAAAAAGATATACGAGTTTGAACCTCCAGGGCACTGCTAGTGCATCTATTAGATCCTTATGAAAAGGGAGAAAGGAACCAATGACACTAGTTATTAATTACCCTTGTTATCCTTAGTATGCTAACCACAAAAATATAGTGGGTGCATTGGATATAGGTGCTATGTAGAAAAATATCAATTGCAAAGGGGTTTAAAGAAAGTCCAGCCAGACTAATCTTTAGAAAGACTACATAAACAGCACTCAAAGAGTAAATTGTTGTGTATACCTTTATAACACTGATGTTGCAACACACACCCTCTTAGTTTTGCTGGTTTAGATCAAAAGAGGAAATGACAGTACAATATAGTGTTGAGGGATTGTGCCTATTAAAACATAACTTTTAATAACAAAAAAACATACAGTTTTAAAATTAGGAAAGTGTAACTAAAATCACACTTAGGCTTCTCAATTTGATGTATTAAACATAATGCAAGTGGAGAGTAGCATAGGTGCTTATGGTATTTATATCAGGATTACATTAGTTGGAAGTATTGATGCACTAGATACTGAAAGGTTTCACAATTCCACAATAATTATAATAATTGCAGAATTTATATAATACATTTATATAATAATGTACCTTTTAATTATATTTGACATATATTGCAGTGTTTATAAGGGTCTTAGAAAATATAATAGGTCGATTGGTTGTCCTATTAGCTACGCATAGCTTATAGGATCCTATATAAGTATTTTCCCTTAAAGCAGTATCATAGGAGTGATTTACAGCTTGTCTGCTTAAAACCAGTTATCCTAAAGTCATATAGTCAAAATAAAGGTTACTGATTATATATGATACATATCTATTAACCCCTTAATGACCACAGCACTTTTCCATTTTCTGTCCGTTTGGGACCAAGGCTATTTTTACACTTTTGCGGTGTTTGTGTTTAGCGGAAATTTTCCTCTTACTCATTTACTGTACCCACACATATTATATACCGTTTTTCTCGCCATTAAATTAACTTTCAAAATATACCATTATTTTCATCATATCTTATAATTTACTATAAAAATTTTTATAAAATATGAGGAAAAAATGGAAAAAAAACACACTTTTTCTAACTTTGACCCCCAAAATCTGCAACCACCAAAAAACACCCATGCTAAATAGTTTCTAAATTTTGTCCTGAGTTTAGAAATACCCAATGTTTACATTTTCTTTGCTTTTTTGCAAGTTATAGGGCAATAAATACAAGTAGCACTTTGCCATTTCCAAACCACTTTTTTTCAAAATTAGCGCTAGTTACATTAGAACACTAATATCTTTCAGGAATCTCTGAATATCCATTGACATGTATATATTTTATTTTAGAAGACATCCCAAAGTATTGATCTAGGCCCATTTTGGTATCTTTCATGCCACCATTTCACCGCCGAATGCGATCAAATAAAAACATTTTTTCACTTTTTCACAAATTTTTTCACAAACTTTAGGTTTCTCACTGAAATTATTTACAAACAACTCATGAAATTATGGCATAAATGGTTGTAAATGCTTCTCTGGGATCCCCTTTGTTCATAAATAGCAGACATATATGGCTTTGGCTTTGCTTTTTGGTAATTAGAAGGCTGCTAAATGCCACTGCGCACCACACGTGTATTATGCCCAGCAGTGAATGGGTTAATTAGGGAGCATGTAGGGAGCTTCTAGGGTTAATTTTAGCTCTAGTGTAGTGTAGTAGACAACCCCAAGTATTGATCTAGGCCCATTTTGGTATATTTCATGCCACCATTTCACCGCCAAAAGCAATCAAATAAAAAAAAAATTGTTCACTTTTTCAAACTTTAGGTTTCTCACTAAAATTATTTACAAACAGCTTGTGCAATTATGGCACAAATGGTTGTAAATGCTTCTCTGGGATGCCCTTTTTTCAGAAATAGCACACATATATGGCTTTGGCGTTGCTTTTTGGTAATTAGAAGGCCGCTAAATGCTGCTGCGCATCACATGTGTATTATGGCCAGCAGTGAAGGGGTTAATTAGGTAGTTTGTAGGGAGCTTGCAGGGTTAATTTTAGCTTTAGTGTAGAGATCAGACTCCCACCTGACACATGCCACCCCCTGATCCCTCCCAAACAGCTCTCTTCCCTCCCCCACCCCACAATTGTCCCCGCCATCTTAAGTACTGGCAGAAAGTCTGCCAGTACTAAAATAAAAGGTATTTAAAAAAAAAATATACATTTTTTAGCATATTTACATATGCTGCTATGTAGGGTCCCCCCTTAGCCCCCAACCTCCCTGATCCCCCCAAAATAGCTCCCTAACCCTCCCCCTCTGCCTTATTGGGGCCATCTTGGGTACTGGCAGCTGTCTGCCAGTACCCAGTTTGCAAATAAAAATGTTTTTTTTATTATTTGTTATTTGTTTCTGTAGTGTAGCTTCCCCACCCCCACAGTCCAATATCCCACCAGCCACTAAATAAATATAACTACCCCTTTGATCCCCACTTCTAACTAAAAAGTTTCTGTAGCGTAGTGGTTCCCACCCGCTCCCTCCCTGTGCACGCGGCCGCCCGGCCTCCCCGTGCACGTGCGCGCGTCCTTGCGCGCGCCCCCCCGGTCGTCCCCGCCCCCCTCCGCATCACAAAGGCCATCGATGGCCGCCACCCGCCTCCCACACCGGCTCCCACCCACCAACGAACTTAGCCGTTAATGTCCGGTGCAGAGAGGGCCACAGAGTGGCTCTCTCTGCACCGGATGGCTAAAAATGGTTATTGCAGGATGCCTCGATATCGAGGCATCACTGCAATAACCGGAAAGCAGCTGGAAGCGAGCAGGATCGCTTCCAGCTGCTTTCCACACCGAGGACGTGCAGGGTACGTCCTCAGGCGTTAACTGCCTTTTTTTTTGAGGACGTACCCTGCACGTCCTCGGTCGTTAAGGGGTTAAACCTTAAAGGGACACTGAACCCAATTTTTTTCTTTTGTGATTCAGATAGAGCATGCACTTTTAAGCAACTTTCTAATTTACTCCTATTATCAATTTTTCTTCGTTCTCTTGCTATCTTTATTTGAAAAAGAAAGTCCAGAACCTTGGACAGCACTTGTTTATTGGTGGATGAATTTATCCACCAATCAGCAAGAACAACCCAAGGTTGTTCACCAAAATGGGCCGGCATTTAAATTTAGATTCTTGATTTTCAAATAAAGATACTAAGAGAATGAAGAACATTTGCTAATAGGAGTAAATTAGAAAGTTGCTTAAAATTGCATGCTCTATCTGAATCACAAAATAAAAAATTTTGGTTCAGTGTCCCTTTAACTAATTGAACAACTACTGTTGCCTCCGCATCTTAATACCCGATGTCAGTACAGGTTACATAAGCATCTGCTAAGTTTGCCAGCTGTTAAATAACGCTGGTTCTGAATTAATGGTCTCCCGTAATATTCATAAATCAAACTCTATCAGAGAAAGAAGAGAAGCCTAAGGCAAACTAAAACACAGGAGCTCCTAAGACTCCTCACCAGTACCCTAACGTCCCTAACATGTTTCGCCTAAGCGGCTTTCTCAAAGGGATTAATGTGAGGCAGACTTAAAGTCTTATAAACTACGTAAGCATGACCAATGTTTCAGTGAATAAGTGAAGAATTTAAAATTATGAAGTGATAAATATCCTTGAATCTCTCATGGGTGTCAATTAAATTTCTAAAGAATTTTCAAAAAAGTAATAAAAGAAAAATTGATATTAATTTAATGTCTGATATCTGACACTTTGAAGTGAAGTGACAGAATTGTGTGGCCTTAACTGTGAGGGTTGCGGCTAACCTCCGATTGTATATATCTTTTTTATATTTAGATAAATATTTTTTTAATTATTAGACGTATCAAAAGTGTTTATCAAACTTCAAAACTATTCTTTCATACTGTAGTTTATGAAATAATAAATTACTGTACACATGAAAGAATTGATTCCTGCAAGCAGTGATTGTGTACTTATGGAGTGGCATAAACATTATTTGCATCAAAATTGCTCTATTTTTTTAGAGAAAATGGGCAAAATTGTTTTGTTCATTTAGTCCAGACAGATAAACTGTATTTAGCAAGAAAATTCATCTGCTTTCTGCTTTCAGTAAAGTTTTCTCCAAATCACCACCTCTTATGCCCAATTTTACTTTTTTGAATATCAAAACATTTTATATCACTCTGTTTAGAGTTGTGCTTATTATAAAAGTGGCGGGCTACCGAGGTCAGTTGTTTTCCTGCTTTGAGGTCATTTGACGCATTTTTCATATTTCTCAGATGCTCTTGTAAACGTGTGCGTATTTTTCTTGTCGTCATGCCAACGTAGATTTTTTCACATTTGCATTGTAATCCATAGACGACCCTCTCAGCATGACATTTATTAAACCGGTCACGTAATTCCTGTAATTTTAACATGAAACTGCAGGTACTGCAAGTGCCGCATTTAAAGGAGCCATGTGAAAATGCACTTATGGTTTTAAGGCCCTCAAAATGACTGGTACTGACCAAGTCCTTTAAATCTATCCCGACCTCGACCCGTACCTTGGTATTAAGACGGGACACCATGAGATTTATATCTGTATATCTCTGTAAACACCTCTGGAGGGAGAGATCATTCCCCTGGATGGAAGGATTGCCTGCTGAGAAAATCTGCCTCCCAGTTGTCCACACCCGGAATGTGGATTGCTGACAGCGAACAGCTGTAAACCTCCGCCCACTCCAGAATCTGAGATACTTCCTTCATCGGAAAGGAACTTCTTGTTCCCCCCTGATGGTTGATGTAAGCCACCGAGGTTATATTTTCTGATTGGAATCAGATAAACTGGGACAAACCCAGAAGTGGCCAAGCCTTCAAGGTATTGAAGATTGCCGTAGTTCCAAAATATTGATCGGGAGGGAGGATTCCTCCTGAGTACACAACCCCTGTGCCTTCCTGGTACCCCAAACAGCTCCCCATCCGGATAGGCTTGCGTCCGTAGTCACAATCTCCCAGGATAGTCTTAAGAAGCATGTCCCTTGGGACAGATGATCTGGACAGAGCCACCAAGAGAGTGATTCTCTCAACTGTCTGTCTGATACAAGCTGTTGAGACAGATCTGAATGATCACCGTTCCGCAGCATGCACAGTTGTAAAGGTCTGAGATGAAACCTGGCAAAAGGAATGATGTCCATGCAGGACACCATGAGACCAATCACCTCCATACACTGAGCCACAGAGGGACTCAAGGAGGTCTGGAGGGCAAGACATGCTGAAGTTAGCTTGCAACATCTCTGGTCTATCCATGTGATCGAAGAAGACTGAGAAGGGACTCAGAGAATTCTTCAGCAAGACGAAAGGATGGTGCTTGCACCAGAATATCGTATAGTATGGGGCTACTGCAATACCCTGAGTTCTGGCACCGGCTAGAAGAGCCCCCAGAACCTTTGTAAAGATTCTTGTAGCAGTAGGTAGGCCAAACGGAAGGACAATGAACTGGAAATGCTGGTCCAGGAATGCAAACCTCAGGAACTGAAAGTGTTTCCTCTGGATTGGAACATGAAGGTAAGCGTCCTTCAGATCTATAGTGGTCATAAACTGGCCTTCCTGAATTAAAGGAAGGATGGACCTTATCTTCTCCATTTTGAAGGAAGGGAAACTGAGAAATTTGTTTAAGCACTTTAAGTCCAGAATTGGGCAGAAAGTTCCCTCCTTCTTTGGGACCACGAAAAGTTTTGAATAAAACCCCAAACCTCTTTCTTCGATAGGCACCGGGACGACAACTCCTAAGGAGGATAGATCCTGAATGCACCCAAAAAAGGCATCCCTCTTCTCTGGTCTGGTAGACAGATTCGAGAGAAGGAATCTGCCCCTTGGCGGATGAGATTTGAAGCCTATCTTGTATCCTTGAGATAACATATTTATAAAAGCCCCTATTATCCTATAGGGAAGGTGGGAAGGGTGGTATATAACCTAAACCCTCTGGTGTATTCCTATGTACAGCAGAAGGTAGTGCCTAATGCCTATATAACATAGTTTATATTATATTGTAGAGAAACAGAAGCATTATCATGGCACACTTATTGGTTATATTTCCAAAAAATTAAATGGTGAAGGGCGGTATAAGTTCTTGTGAGTTTAAACCATTAATTAATAAAACATAACTTTTATTAGTATTGTAAAAACTGTGGACCATGCCACCATATAAAACAAGTGTAAGTGTGTGATAGTGTTATTAAAAACATTCAAAATTGTTAGCACTGCTAATCCTCCTCTGACCGGCAATATGTTTTTGCCTCCTAAACAGTACTTTATCAGTATAGTTTTCTACATACACATACTTATGAAAAAATAATTAGAGTAGTAATTCCCCTGTTTAGCAAGATGGTGTCAGAACAATTCAGCACTAATATAATTTTGTTGCTAGGTAGAATAACAAGGCATCGTAAGTTGTCATATATAGATTAAGTGCTAGGTCACAGAGGCAAGCTGCCTTAATTAAATATAATGTTAAGACTGTTCCACTGGTTGTTGTATATAGAAAAAATAAATATATCTTATATGGTATCAGCGGTTATTATAAAGTTAAGATATCTTGCAGCTACTCACTATAAAGTCAATTAAGAGCATACCCCCGTAGGGGAAAGTATTAGCCCAACAACAATTATGTTTAGAATTAAGCGTAGGATAAATTATAGATTCTAAAAAATGCCAATTAGGCCAACGTTTTAACCGCTAGTTTTTATAACAGTTTTCCTATTGTAACCACAAATAAAAGTAAATACGGAGGAGAAGCAGTGCGAATGCCTGACGAGCGTTTTGCATCTGCTTTATTTGATAAAGCAGATGCGAAACGCGCGTCAGGCATTCGCACTGCTTCTCCTCCGTATTTACTTTTATTTGTGGTTACAATAGAAAAACAGTTCAGAGGAGGATTAGCAGTGCTAACAATTTTGAATGTTTTTAATAACACTATCACACACTTACACTTGTTTTATATGGTGGCATGGTCCACAGTTTTTACAATACTAATAAAAGTTATGTTTTATTAATTAATGGTTTAAACTCACAAGAACTTATACCACCCTTCACCATTTAATTTTTCCTGGAAATATAACCAATGTGTGCCATGATAATGCTTCTGTTTCTCTACAATATAATATAAAATCCCTGAGATACCACCTCCAGGACACACGGATCATGTACGTCCTTGAACCAGTCATCTTAAAAAAGACACAGTCTGCCCCCTACACGATCCGATCCTGGATCGGGGCCGCCCCTTCATGCTGATTTGTTTTTGGCGGGCTTCTTATTCTGCTTGGATTTGTTCCAGGACTGAGCCAACTTAGAAGTCATGTCTGCAGCCCAAGACTTCGACTTCAACCAGAGTTCCCGGCAGGCTAGGACCGCAAAGCCAGAGGCCTTTGCATTTAGGCGAATAATTTGCATGTTCGCATCAAAGATAAAAGAATTAGCAACTCTCAGAGCTTTAATTCTGTCTTGAATATCCTCGAGGGGAGACTCCACCTCAATGAGTTCTGACAAAGAGTCGCACCAGTAGGTAGCCGCTCCGGCAACCGCAGCAACTAAACTCGGAGGTTGAAACAAAAATCCTGTATGTTGAAACATTTTTCTCAGAAAGGTTTCCATTTTCTTATCCATCGGCTCTCTGAATGAAGAACTATCCTCAAGAGGTATAGTAGTACGTTTAGCAAGCATAGAGATATCACTATCCACCTTAGGAATGGAGGCCCATAAATCCAGATGAGAGTCCAGGACCGGGAACAACTTTTTAAAAGTAGACGAGGGGGAAAAGAAAGAACCAATTATTTCCCATTCGTTCTTAATAATGTTCGCCATCTTAACTGGCACAGGAAAAGTGAAAGGAACTTTCCTGTCTTTGTAAACTCTGTCTAATTTAGGTATCATAGGTTCTACAGGCAGCGCAGCCTCTGGAACATCTAACGTAGACAAAACCTCCTTTATAAAAAAACACAAGTGCTTAATTTTAAATCTAAAGGATGGTTCCTCCACAGCAGGAGGCTTAGACGCTAAGGACTCTGACCCAGAAAGTTCACCCTCTGAAGCTACAGAGGTTAACTTATCATCGGATAGCTGGGACATAATAGCTAAATCCGATAAATATTTAGATGACTCTGGGTCAGGAGAGCTATGTTTAACCTTTCTCTTGCATTTGTTAGTGTAAGGTAATGCACTGAGGGTATCAGACACCGCCATTTGTAACTACGCGGCAAAGTCCGCAGGAAGAATGCCACCTCCGGATGGAGGATTAGATATGCTATGGGGAACTGCATGTGGAGTGGATAATGTAGCAAGGGTAGTAATCTCATGGGACGCTAAGTCCTGAGAGGTAGACGGCTCAGAGGGACTAAGATCCTTAGCAGGCTTGTCTCCCTTCTTAGACTTTATAACGGTGTTAAGGCATGTGGAACATAATTGAGTGGGCGGGAAAACCACGGCCTCCTCATAATATAAACAGGTATAATTTAGTACAGAAGAAGTACCTTCTAGCATGTCAGCTCAGGTTATGCCCACAGGAGGACACAAATAAAAATATTTTTTTATTATAGAAAACTGCACCTTTATACTCCCAATGGCGGGGGCACTCACCACCTCCTAGACCCAGTTATTCTAATGTGACGAAAGGCAAAGAATGACTGGAGTAATGAGAAAGTGGGAGGGATATTTAAGCCTTTGACTGGGGTGTCTTTGCCTCCTCCTGGTGGCCAGGTGTTGCATTTTCTTCATAAATGGAAAGAGTCCACAGCTGCATTCATTACTTTTGGGAAAATAAGAACCTAGCCACCAGGAGGCGGCAAAGACACCCCAGCCAAAGGCTTAAATACTACTCCCACTCCCCTCATCCCCCAGTCATTCTTTGCCTTTCGTCCCAGGAGGTTGGCAGAGAAGTGTCAGAAGTTTTCAATAGTCTCTTATGGAGGGTAGTGGGACTGGAGTTTTAAGTAGTCCTATCAGCCTCTCAGTGAGAGCATGGATGAAAGTTAGAGTCCGGAGATGCAGGAAGAGTCTTTCTATGAAAAACATTCCGACTCCTATTAACAGTTCCACAAGCAATCAGCGTTGATGAGTTTCACTACCTGCTTTCTTCTCTCAAGTCCATGGCAAAGGGGACGCTACTATCTGTCACACTTGAAGGGCCGTGTTCCTGTTCCACGGTATAGCTTCCGGTAAGAGGCTACCACCTTGTGGGACTAACTATAACGCAGGGTCTCAGTGAGGCTCCTTTTGTATCTTGGAATCAAGGGTTAATATCTCCTAAGAGGGGTTATTGAACAGGGTTTTTTTAATCATGCTTTTTTGGACTGTACGGCCTACCTTGTGACCGGGCGTGGTCACATTTTTGCCTCTCCAGTTCCCCATGCCTGACCAAGTTGCGATGGATAGATTCTGGCCCACTGGTGTCTGGTGCTAGGAGGTGGTGAGTGCCCCAGTCATTGGGGGTGTAAGGTGCCGTTTAGGTTTATTTGTCTAATTAGTCTAAACTTTTTCTATTCATTACCAGCTATGGGGGACTCTGATGTTGAAGTAGTCTCTGATTCAGATTCTATTTCTTGTGACGAATACGAACCGGCCCAGATGACGCATGACAGTCAGTTATGTTCCGTTGGCTGTCCTAGTGGGCCCAGTTCCTCGGGATCGGGGATTCAAGGAGTCAATGAGCCATCCGCCTCTGGGGTTTCTGTCCCTCGAGTGGCGAGTTCCCTACCACTTACTGTTACTACACGTCCAAGTGACCCAGATTATGCTTATCCTTCCCTGGACTGCGGTTTGTTCCCTCCGGAGATTGTGGCACGTTTCTGTATTCAAATTCTAATGGCGTTGGTACATCTGCAGCTTCCAGATGTTTGCTTAAGATTGTGTTTGTGTTCCGTCGACCCGGGTTCCATAGGCATGGGATGGCCCGTTCACTTATCCGGGGGAGCAACTGGTCCTGAGGCTCCAGTGGAGGTGTGCTGTGCTTTTCGGTACAGACTGGCGTGCCTTCGTGTTCTGCTACGGCACATCCTGGCGTTGTTGGAGGATCCCACTCTTAATGGATATAGGGGTTCTGGGTCTTCCTTTCCGATTAGCTCTCAGAATTAATTATAAGGGGATGAAGTAATCTTATAATCTGATTTGAGTATCTTTTCCTATCTGAGCTTGGTCAGGCAGGGTTCCGTTGGGCTGGTCCGGCGGGTGTGCATGTTGTCATTGGGCGTTAACCTACGGGTTGCCTTTTCTTTTTTCACCAGTTAGGATGTCTTTTATTTGATTTTACAAGTTCATGTTTTGTTTTATATTCCTTCGGGGATTTACCCGCTGGAATCGATACTCGCGATTTCATGATCACACTGGTTACTTCTACAGAAGTTGTTCTAGGGACGCGTTAGTCCTCTGTCGTTTATCTCCCATCCTGGGGATGTGTATTTCAAGTAAGGGCTGAGGTTCAGCTCCTTATGGCTTGAGCCCTAAAATTCGGTCACGTGGCACCTGTCTGCCGGGCTGGTCTGGTTTTGGCGCTGAGTGCTTACACTACTGTTTGTATTTGTTTATTATCTTGTTTTTTCAATTTACAACTAAGCATTCTAAAAAGACGTACGGGTCCGTGTGATATGGGGGACTGGTGCAGTCCTCATCGACTCCGAGCTGGTCATTTGGGACTCGGTGGAGTTTCAGTCCGTCACACTTCGTAAGGTTCCGATTCTACGGGATTTGAGTGGGTTGAGGATTAGAGGTTTTGGGCCTTTTGCTGCCGTTTTTGGTGGTTTTGGCTTCCCAGGGCTATCGGACTTGTTCCTTTTTTTGGGGACTCTTCCTTAGGGTCGAGATCTCTGGGTACTTTTTTCTCCATTGCGGTTGAAGTCACCATATGGGAGGGCCTTGCGGACTCCTTTTTCTGGGGGTTTGCATTCCTTTTTGGGATATTTGGCTGTTTTCTTATCCTAGCCATGTTTAGGGGTTGTTTCTGGAGTTGGGATGCTATGCATTTTCCTTCCCTGGATGTTGTCCTCGGGGTTTGTACTCAGGGGAGATTATGAGGCCTAGCCTTATTGACTCGATCTTCAGGCGACTTTGTCCCTAACGTTTTCCCCTTGGTTATGGAAGTGTGGGTAATGTAGCCTGTTGGACTTAGAATCTTCTCGGTTCTCTCTTCCTTTTGGGTTGGGATTTCTTGAGTGAGTCTTCAACAAGTTCTACGGGTTGGTCTCTTCACCCGTTCTACTGTATAGTCTGTTTTTTTCTTCAGATGGGGTATGGTGTTCCCTGGGGTATTGGAATATTGATATTTTGAGTTCCTGGCGACTTGGGACTATGGTTTCAGTTGTTTGTTCGAGGTAGAGAAGTCCCAAATAGTTCGCCGGTGAATAGTTTGCAGCGAACATAGCTTGTTCTCGTTCACCGCGGCGGGCGAACATATGCAATGTTCGGTCTGCCCCCTATTCGTCATCATTGAGTAAACTTTGACCCTGTACCTTACAGTCAGCAGACACATTCCAGCCAATCAGCAGCAGACCCTCCCACCTCCTGGACAGCATCCATTTTAGATTCATTCGGAAGCTGCATTCTTAGTGAGAGGAGGGACAGTGTAGCTGCTGCTGATTTAATAGGGAAATCGATAGCTAGGCTAGTGTATTCAGTGTCCACTACAGTCCTGAAGGACTCATCTGATCTCTGCTGTAAGGACAGCACCCCAAAAAGCCCTTTTTAGGGATAGAACATCAGTCTGCTCTTTTTTTTTTTTTCCTGTGTAATCTAATTGCAGTTGCCTGTCTGCCAGCGTGTGTGTCAGGCTCACAGCGTATACTGTGCCCACTTGCCCAGTGCCACCACTCATATCTGGTGTAACAGTAGTGTACATTTAAAAAAAACAGCACTTTTTTGACTGTGAAATAATAGCAGTCAGTTTCCTTCACACGTGTGTGTTTCAGGGCCTGCCAGGGCACAGTGTCACACCAGTGCAACTCATATCTGGTGTAACAGTAGTGTACATTTAAAAAAACAACACTTTTTTGACTGTGAAATAATAGCAGTCAGTTTCCTTCACACGTGTGCGTTTCAGGGCCTGCCAGGGCACAGTGTCACACCAGTGCAACTCATATCTGGTGTAACAGTAGTGTACATTAAAAAAAAAAAACTAGAAATTTGACTGTGAAATAATAGCAGTCAGTTTCCTTCACACGTGTGCATTTCAGGGCGTGCCAGGGCACAGTGTCACACCAGTGCAACTCATATCTGGTGTAACAGTAGTGTACATTAAAAAAAAACTAGAAATTTGACTGTGAAATAATAGCAGTCAGTTTCCTTCACACGTGTGCGTTTCAGGGCCTGCCAGGGCACAGTCTCACACCAGTGCAACTCATATCTGGTGTAACAGTGGTGTACATTAAAAAAAAAAAAACTAGAAAACATAATTTATGTAAGAACTTACCTGATAAATTCATTTCTTTCATATTAACAAGAGTCCATGAGCTAGTGACGTATGGGATATACATTCCTACCAGGAGGGGCAAAGTTTCCCAAACCTTAAAATGCCTATAAATACACCCCTCACCACACCCACAAATCAGTTTAACGAATAGCCAAGAAGTGGGGTGATAAGAAAAAGTGCGAAGCATATAAAATAAGGAATTGGAATAATTGTGCTTTATACAAAAAAAAATCATAACCACCACAAAAAAGGGTGGGCCTCATGGACTCTTGTTAATATGAAAGAAATGAATTTATCAGGTAAGTTCTTACATAAATTATGTTTTCTTTCATGTAATTAACAAGAGTCCATGAGCTAGTGACGTATGGGATAATGACTACCCAAGATGTGGATCTTTCCACACAAGAGTCACTAGAGAGGGAGGGATAAAATAAAGACAGCCAATTCCTGCTGAAAATAATCCACACCCAAAATAAAGTTTAACAAAAAACATAAGCAGAAGATTCAAACTGAAACCGCTGCCTGAAGAACTTTTCTACCAAAAACTGCTTCAGAAGAAGAAAATACATCAAAATGGTAGAATTTAGTAAAAGTATGCAAAGAAGACCAAGTTGCTGCTTTGCAGATCTGGTCAACCGAAGCTTCATTCCTAAACGCCCAGGAAGTAGATACTGACCTAGTAGAATGAGCTGTAATTCTTTGAGGCGGAGTTTTACCCGACTCAACATAGGCAAGATGAATTAAAGATTTCAACCAAGATGCCAAAGAAATGGCAGAAGCTTTCTGGCCTTTCCTAGAACCGGAAAAGATAACAAATAGACTAGAAGTCTTACGGAAAGATTTCGTAGCTTCAACATAATATTTCAAAGCTCTAACAACATCCAAAGAATGCAATGATTTCTCCTTAGAATTCTTAGGATTAGGACATAATGAAGGAACCACAATTTCTCTACTAATGTTGTTGGAATTCACAACTTTAGGTAAAAATTCAAAAGAAGTTCGCAACACCGCCTTATCCTGATGAAAAATCAGAAAAGGAGACTCACACGAAAGAGCAGATAATTCAGAAACTCTTCTAGCAGAAGAGATGGCCAAAAGGAACAAAACTTTCCAAGAAAGTAATTTAATGTCCAATGAATGCAGAGGTTCAAACGGAGGAGCTTGAAGAGCTCCCAGAACCAAATTCAAACTCCAAGGAGGAGAAATTGACTTAATGACAGGTTTTATACGAACCAAAGCTTGTACAAAACAATGAATATCAGGAAGAATAGCAATCTTTCTGTGAAAAAGAACAGAAAGAGCAGAGATTTGTCCTTTCAAAGAACTTGCGGACAAACCCTTATCCAAACCATCCTGAAGAAATTGTAAAATTCTCGGTATTCTAAAAGAATGCCAAGAAAAATGATGAGAAAGACACCATGAAATATAAGTCTTCCAGACTCTATAATATATCTCTCGAGATACAGATTTACGAGCCTGTAACATAGTATTAATCACGGAGTCAGAGAAACCTCTATGACCAAGAATCAAGCGTTCAATCTCCATACCTTTAAATTTAAGGATTTCAGATCCGGATGGAAAAAAGGACCTTGTGACAGAAGGTCTGGTCTTAACGGAAGAGTCCATGGCTGGCAAGATGCCATCCGGACAAGATCCGCATACCAAAACCTGTGAGGCCATGCCGGAGCTATTAGCAGAACAAACGAGCATTCCCTCAGAATCTTGGAGATTACTCTTGGAAGAAGAACTAGAGGCGGAAAGATATAGGCAGGATGATACTTCCAAGGAAGTGATAATGCATCCACTGCCTCCGCCTGAGGATCCCGGGATCTGGACAGATACCTGGGAAGTTTCTTGTTTAGATGAGAGGCCATCAGATCTATCTCTGGGAGCCCCCACAATTGAACAATCTGAAGAAATACCTCTGGGTGAAGAGACCATTCGCCCGGATGCAACGTTTGGCGACTGAGATAATCCGCTTCCCAATTGTCTACACCTGGGATATGAACCGCAGAGATTAGACAGGAGCTGGATTCCGCCCAAACCAAAATTCGAGATACTTCTTTCATAGCCAGAGGACTGTGAGTCCCTCCTTGATGATTGATGTATGCCACAGTTGTGACATTGTCTGTCTGAAAACAAATGAACGATTCTCTCTTCAGAAGAGGCCAAAACTGAAGAGCTCTGAAAATTGCACGGAGTTCCAAAATATTGATCGGTAATCTCACCTCCTGAGATTCCCAAACTCCTTGTGCCGTCAGAGATCCCCACACAGCTCCCCAACCTGTGAGACTTGCATCTGTTGAAATTACAGTCCAGGTCGGAAGAACAAAAGAAGCCCCCTGAATTAAACGATGGTGATTTGTCCACCACGTTAGAGAGTGTCGAACAATCGGTTTTAAAGATATTAATTGAGATATCTTCGTGTAATCCCTGCACCATTGGTTCAGCATACAGAGCTGAAGAGGTCGCATGTGAAAACGAGCAAAGGGGATCGCGTCCGATGCAGCAGTCATAAGACCTAGAATTTCCATGCATAAGGCTACCGAAGGGAATGATTGTGACTGAAGGTTTCGACAAGCTGTAATCAATTTTAGACGTCTCTTGTCTGTTAAAGACAGAGTCATGGACACTGAATCTATCTGGAAACCCAGAAAGGTTACCCTTGATTGAGGAATCAAAGAACTTTTTGGTAAATTGATCCTCCAACCATGATCTTGAAGAAACAACACAAGTCGATTCGTATGAGACTCTGCTAAATGTAAAGACGGAGCAAGTACCAAGATATTGTCCAAATAAGGAAATACCACAATACCCTGTTCTCTGATTACAGACAGAAGGGCACCGAGAATCTTTGTGAAAATTCTTGGAGCTGTAGCAAGGCCAAACGGTAGAGCCACAAATTGGTAATGCTTGTCTAGAAAAGAGAATCTCAGGAACTGATAATGATCTGGATGAATCGGAATATGCAGATATGCATCCTGTAAATCTATTGTGGACATATAATTCCCTTGCTGAACAAAAGGCAATATAGTCCTTACAGTTACCATCTTGAACGTTGGTATCCTTACATAACGATTCAATAATTTTAGATCCAGAACTGGTCTGAAGGAATTCTCCTTCTTTGGTACAATGAAGAGATTTGAATAAAACCCCATCCCCTGTTCCGGAACTGGAACTGGCATAATTACTCCAGCCAACTCTAGATCTGAAACACAATTCAGAAATGCTTGAGCTTTCACTGGATTTACTGGGACATGGGAAAGAAAAAATCTCTTTGCAGGAGGTCTCATCTTGAAACCAATTCTGTACCCTTCTGAAACAATGTTCTGAATCCAAAGATTGTGAACAGATTTGATCCAAATTTCTTTGAAAAAACATAACCTGCCCCCTACCAGCTGAACTGGAATGAGGGCCGTACCTTCATGTGAACTTAGAAGCAGGCTTTGCCTTTCTAGCAGGCTTGGATTTATTCCAGACTGGAGATGGTTTCCAAACTGAAACTGCTCCTGAGGACGAAGGATCAGGCTTTTGTTCTTTGTTGAAACGAAAGGAACGAAAACGATTGTTAGCCCTGTTTTTACCTTTAGATTTTTTATCCTGTGGTAAAAAAGTTCCTTTCCCACCAGTAACAGTTGAAATAATAGAATCCAACTGAGAACCAAATAATTTGTTTCCCTGGAAAGAAATGGAAAGTAGAGTTGATTTAGAAGCCATATCAGCATTCCAAGTCTTAAGCCATAAAGCTCTTCTGGCTAAGATAGCCAGAGACATAAATCTAACATCAACTCTAATAATATCAAAAATGGCATCACAGATGAAATTATTAGCATGCTGGAGAAGAATAATAATATCATGAGAATCACGATTTGTTACTTGTTGCGCTAGAGTTTCCAACCAAAAAGTTGAAGCTGCAGCAACATCAGCCAATGATATAGCAGGTCTAAGAAGATTACCTGAACATAGATAAGCTTTTCTTAGAAAAGATTCAATTTTTCTATCTAAAGGATCCTTAAACGAGGTACCATCTGACGTAGGAATGGTAGTACGTTTAGCAAGGGTAGAAATAGCCCCATCAACTTTAGGGATTTTGTCCCAAAATTCTAACCTGTCAGGCGGAACAGGATATAATTGCTTAAAACGTTTAGAAGGAGTAAATGAATTACCCAATTTATCCCATTCCTTAGCAATTACTGCAGAAATAGCATTAGGAACAGGAAAGACTTCTGGAATAACCGCAGGAGCTTTAAAAACCTTATCCAAACGTATAGAATTAGTATCAAGAGGACTAGAATCCTCTATTTCTAAAGCAATTAGTACTTCTTTAAGTAAAGAGCGAATAAATTCCATCTTAAATAAATATGAAGATTTATCAGCATCAATCTCTGAGACAGAATCCTCTGAACTAGAAGAGTCCAAAGAATCAGAATGATGGTGTTCATTTAAAAATTCATCTGTAGAGAGAGAAGATTTAAAAGAC
Organism: Bombina bombina; assembly: GCF_027579735.1. NCBI lineage: Eukaryota > Metazoa > Chordata > Amphibia > Anura > Bombinatoridae > Bombina > Bombina bombina. The sequence continues at coordinate 661,840,867 of NC_069502.1, forward strand.
TTTTTACGTTTACTAGAAGGAGAAATAACAGACAAAGCCTTCTTTATGGATTCAGAAACAAAATCTCTTATGTTATCAGGAACATTCTGCACCTTAGATGTTGAGGGAACTGCAACAGGCAATGGTACATCACTAAAGGAAATATTATCTGCTTTAACAAGTTTGTCATGACAATTAATACAAACAACAGCTGGAGAAATAGCTACCAAAAGTTTACAGCAGATACACTTAGCTTTGGTAGATCCAGCAGGCAGTGGTTTTCCTGTAGTATCTTCTGGCTCAGATGCAACGTGAGACATCTTGCAATATGTAAGAGAAAAAACAACATATAAAGCAAAATAAATCAAATTCCTTATAAGACAGTTTCAGGAATGGGAAAAAAATGCCAAACATCAAGCTTCTAGCAACCAGAAGCAAATGAAAATGAGACTGAAATAATGTGGAGACAAAAGCGACGCCCATATTTTTTGGCGCCAAATAAGACGCCCACATTATTTGGCGCCTAAATGCTTTTGGCGCCAAAAAATGACGCCACATCCGGAACGCCGACATTTTTGGCGCAAAATAACGTCAAAAAATGACGCAACTTCCGGCGACACGTATGACGCCGGAAACGGAAATGAATTTTTGCGCCAAAAAAATCCGCGCCAAAAATGACGCAATAAAATGAAGCATTTTCAGCCCCCGCGAGCCTAACAGCCCACAGGGAAAAAAGTCAAATTTTTGAGGTAAGACAAAATATGATAATTTAAAGCATAATCCCAAATATGAAACTGACTGTCTGGAAATAAGGAAAGTTGAACATTCTGAGTCAAGGCAAATAAATGTTTGAATACATATATTTAGAACTTTATAAATAAAGTGCCCAACCATAGCTTAGAGTGTCACAGAAAATAAGACTTACTTACCCCAGGACACTCATCTACATGTTTGTAGAAAGCCAAACCAGTACTGAAACGAGAATCAGTAGAGGAAATGGTAAATATAAGAGTATATCGTCGATCTGAAAAGGGAGGTAAGAGATGAATCTCTACGACCGATAACAGAGAACCTTATGAAATAGACCCCGTAGAAGGAGATCACTGCATTCAATAGGCAATACTCTCCTCACATCCCTCTGACATTCACTGCACGCTGAGAGGAAAACCGGGCTCCAACTTGCTGCGGAGCGCATATCAACGTAGAATCTAGCACAAACTTACTTCACCACCTCCCTTGGAGGCAAAGTTTGTAAAACTGATTTGTGGGTGTGGTGAGGGGTGTATTTATAGGCATTTTAAGGTTTGGGAAACTTTGCCCCTCCTGGTAGGAATGTATATCCCATACGTCACTAGCTCATGGACTCTTGTTAATTACATGAAAGAAATTTGACTGTGAAATAATAGCAGTCAGTTTCCTTCACGCATGTGCGTTTCAGGGCCTGCCAGGGCACAGTGTCACACCAGTGCAACTCATATCTGGTGTTACAGTAGTGTACATTAAAAAAAAAACTAGAAATTTGACTGTGAAATAATAACAGTCAGTTTCCTTCACATGTGTGCGTTTCAGGGCCTGCCAGGGCACAGTGTCACACCAGTGCAACTCATATCTGGTGTAACAGTAGTGTACATTAAAAAAAAAACTAGAAATTTGACTGTGAAATAATAGCAGTCAGTTTCCTTCACACGTGTGCGTTTCAGGGCCTGCCAGGGCACAGTCTCACATCAGTGCAACTCATATCTGGTGTAACAGTAGTGTACATTAAAAAAAAATTAGAAATTTGACTGTGACATAATAGCAGTCAGTTTCCTTCACGCGTGTGCATTTCAGGGCCTGCCAGGGCACAGTGTCACACCAGTGCAACTCATATCTGGTGTAACAGTAGTGTACATTAAAAAAAAAAACTAGAAATTTGACTGTGAAATAATAGCAGTCAGTTTCCTTCACGCGTGTGCGTTTCAGGGTCTGCCAGGGCACAGTGTCACACCAGTGCAACTCATATCTGGTGTAACAGTAGTGTACATTAAAAAAAAAAACTAGACATTTGACTGTGAAATAATAGCAGTCAGTTTCCTTCACACGTGTGCGTTTCAGGGCCTACCAGGGCACAGTGTCACACCAGTGCAACTTATATCTGGTGTAACAGTGGTGTACATTAAATTTTTTTTAGAAATTTGACTGTGAAATAATAGCAGTCAGTTTCCTTCACACGTGTGCTTTTCAGGGCCTGCCAGGGCACAGTGTCACACCAGTGCAACTCATATCTGGTGTAACAGTAGTGTACATTAAAAAAAAAATAGAAATTTGACTGTGAAATAATAGCAGTCAGTTTCCTTCACACGTGTGCATTTCAGGGCCTGCCAGGGCACAGTGTCACACCAGTGCAACTCATATCTGGTGTAACAGTAGTGTACATTAAAAAAAAAACTAGAAATTTGACTGTGAAATAATAGCAGTCAGTTTCCTTCACACGTGTGCGTTTCAGGGCCTTCCAGGGCACAGTGTCACACCAGTGCAACTCATATCTGGTGTTACAGTAGTGTACATTTAAAAAAAAAAATACAATTTTGACTGTAATAGATTGAATAGCAGTTAGTTGTCTGCAAGCGTGTCAGGCCTACAGCGTCTACTCTGCCAACTTCTGCCAGTGCACAGTGCCACTCATATCTGTTGTCACAGTAGCTTGCACGCATAGTACCACTAATCGAGAAAAAAAAATGACAGGCAGAGGCAGGCCACCCCGCAGGGGACGTCATGGTCGTGGTACTGTGATTCCCTTTGGCCCTAGAATAATGCCCAGTGTTCAGAGGCCACGTACCCTGAACTCGAAAAGTTCTGAGGACATAGTTGACCGGCTAACACAGGACACCCAATCTTCTACAGCTTCAGCTCGGAACCTTGACGCACCATCCTCCTCCAGCTTAGCTTCGGGCACCTCTCAAGTTACCACTCGCCCGCCTGCCGCCACCACCAACACTAGCACCACAGCCGCTTCACTTGATATGTCAGAGGAGTTATTTGCACATCAGTTGGAAGAAATGAGTGATGCACAACCATTATTGCCAGAAGATGTAGATAACAGGGATATGTCTCAGTCAGGCAGCATTACACACATGGACGTACGGTGTGATGATGATGATGTTGTACCCGCTGCTGCTTCCTTTGCTGAGTTGTCAGATACAAGTGAAGCGGTTGATGATGACGATGCGTCCGTGGATGTCACGTGGGTGCCCGCTAGAAGAGAAGAAGAACAGGGGGAAAGTTCAGATGGGGAGACAGAGAGGAGGAGGAGACGAGTTGGAAGCAGGGGGAGGTCATCGCAAGGAGCTAGTGGCACAGTCAGACAGCATGCATCGGCACCCGGGGTCAGCCAGACAGCACGCCAATCAACACATGCTGATGCCACCACCAGAATGCCGTCATTGCAGAGCTCAGCAGTATGGCATTTTTTTTGTGTCTGCCTCTGACAACAGTGATGCCATTTGCAACCTGTGCCAAAAGAAATTGAGTCGTGGGAAGTCCAACTGCTTTGCGAAGGCACATGATTGCACATCACAAACGCCTATGGGATCAACACATGAGTACAAGCAGCACACAAACTCAAAGCCGCCATCCTCCTCCTGGTCCAGCATCTTCATCCACGTTAACCACTGCTGTCCTCCTTGCCCCCTCTCAACCATCCGCCACTCCGTCTCTCGCCTTGAGCAGTTCCTGCTGATCTGCCCACAGTCAGCTGTCTGTCAAGGACATGTTTGAGCGTAAGAAGCCAATGTCACAAAGTCACCCCCTTGCCCGGCATCTGACAGCAGGCTTGTCTGAACTCTTAGCCTGCCAGCTTTTACCATACATGCTGGTGGAGTCTGAGGCGTTCCAAAAATTTTTAGCTATTGGGACACCGCAGTGGAAGGTACCCGGCCGAAATTTCTTTGCACAAAAGGCAATCCCAACCCGTGTTTTAAAGCACGTTATTCCAAACAATTTAGGAATATTAGGTGATTTATGCCCTTTATGGATTAAAAGTCACAAAGAAGGCAGGATCCAGCTTTTGTGCAAAATAAAATCCAAGTTTATTGGGCTCAGTTAAAACGCCAAATAGGCAAACAAACATCATAAACAGGAGAGGTGTGTGAGCGTGACACCAAAGCTTACATGTTTCGGCACGCAGCCGTAATCATAGCTATAGGTGTCATGCAGGTGAATGCATTCTTAAAAAATCAGTGATACAATACAATTGGACAAAAGGTATATACAAAGCACGCCCACACTCCACAAATTTAAAGAGTAATTAACCCTTAATTCCCTAGACCTAAACAACAGTACTACACTTTTATTTGATACATGTAAGATATTAGATATTATTATATAGATTGAGAGTTAGCATCCTATACAAGATGGCCTAATAAACGGACATGATTAACATATTATGTGATAAAAATTCTATACATAAGAGAAAATACTGATTATAGCGTCCGCACTGTATTGTATACTATATGTTCTGTGTAACCAATAGAGTGTAGGTTGTATTAGATTAGATTAAATTCAATGTTCCCCATTGAAGAAATATTATACCACAGAGGATATGACAAACAAATGAATGAGCACTTGCAGAGTAGAAAAGACTACAGCCTACCCGTTAAATATTTGCTGAATATATTCTAGCATCTATGCTCATCCATGTAATATATCTGTGCAATAATAGAATATAAAGATATAAGACCACAGTAGTGATAATAGTATGTATACCCCATATATCGAATATAGTACTAGGGAAATATAGTATTGAGGGGAAAAAAACACAGTATAGAAATCACTAAGCAAACTAAAAAAACAAAATTCAAAATTCAAAATTCAAAAAAGCACTAAACAGAATGTATAAATGGAGTATTATTCCCAAAAGTTGATTAAATCGTATCTCGAATTTAATCCTAAAGGTAACCTTGTTTTCAGAGTGTAAATCCAATACACTTCTCTTTTGGCAAGTATAGTTTCAAGGTTGCCTCCTCTCTTGGGCACCTTGGCTTGTTCAATTGCCACCCATCTGAAAGAATTCAAGCTACAACTGTGTTTGGTTGCAAAGTGTTGAACCAGGGGTGTGCTGGATGTACCCTTAGTGATGGTTGAGAAATGTTCCCTAATGCGGGAGTTTATATCCCTAGAGGTTAACCCTACGTATTGGACCTTGCACTGGGTACATATAATGACATAAATGACGTCAGTGCTTTGGCAATTAAGGCATGTTTTAATAGGGTATGTCTGGCCTGTTATTGTAGAGGTAAATTCTTTTGTGACCCAGACAAAGTCGCAGGGTTTACACTTTCTGTGCCCACATTTGAACATGCCTAAGTGTTGTAACCATGAGCTGGATTATTTTGCACAAAAGCTGGATCCTGCCTTCTTTGTGACTTTTTGCCTTCACACCAGCATTTGGATCTGCTTAAGCCTCTGTGTACCTGTAACCTGTTGTTAACCCGGGTGAAGAGTGAGCACCGCCCCCCGACCGGAGATTCCTGTTACGTCACGACTGACGTCAGACGACGCGCTTGGTAAGACAGAAGTGTTGTAACCATGAGCTGGTGTGTCGTGGTGTCTGTTTCAATTCTGTTGGGGACAGGATGGATGCCAATGTTGGACTTTTTTTATAAGAACACCTCACCCCTTGTTTTACGGTTTCTACCAGCTTATCGTCGGCTGCCAGTAAAGGGAAATGTTTCCTGACTATATTGCAGATCTGTGGGTACTGTGTACTATAAGTTGTCACAAAGTGTACACCTTGAAAGTCACTGTGTGTGTTTTTGGGTTTGTCTACCAAAAGTTGGTCCCTATCCAGTTTGTCAACAGCTGATCTGGCTTGTCTGATATGTCTACGGGCATATTTTCTGTCTTTAAGTCTCTTCTCTAGACAATCAGCCTCCTGCACATAATCCACAGTGTTGCTACAATTCCTCTTAAGCCTAGTAAACTGGCCTTTAGCAACAGCATAAGATGTGTTCTTAGGATGGCAACTGGATGCATGCAGGAGTGTGTTGCCTGAGATGGGCTTACGGTATACTTTAGATGTGATTTTTCCACTACTTTCTCCTATGAGGCTTAAGTCTAAATAGTTAATACATTTAGAATCTGTAGTATAGGTAAAGCTTAAGTTCAAATTGTTATTATTAATCATCTCAATGAAGCTCATAATGTCTGCAGGGGAACCTGACCAGATAAAGAGGTCGTCGTCAATATAACGTTTAAAGAAACAGATGTGTGATCTGTATGGGTTACTATAGTCAAAGATGTTGTCTAGCTCCCATTTGCCAAGAAATAGATTTGCATACGAGGGGGCGTATTTCGCCCCCATAGCCGTACCACATCTTTGTACATAGTATTGCCCTTCAAAGGTAAAGAAATTATGAGTTAATAGAAACTCTAAAATTCTTAGAACATATTTTTGAAAATCCAATGTATATTCTGTATGTGTAGTTAGAAAATATCTAACTGCCTCAATACCCCTGTTGTGTGGTATCCTAGAATATAGAGAGATCACATCTACTGAAAGCCAGTGGTAATTAGTTTGCCAATTAATGTCAGTTAGAAGATTGAGTACGTGCTTTGAATCTCTAGTGTATGAAGGTAATTGGTTGACCAATGGTTGTAGAATGGCATCTAGCCACTGGGACAATCTTTCAAATATAGAGTCTATACCACTAACTATTGGTCGACCCTTTACGTTAGTAAGAGATTTGTGGACCTTAGGAAACATATGAAACACTGGGATCCTAATGTATTTGACGTAAAGATAGTCTGCAGTATTTTCATCTATAAAACCATGTTCGACACCATCATCCAAAATATCAAACAATAATTTCTTGTACTCATTGGTTGGGTTCCTTGGTAGAAGCGAGTAGTCTGAGGGGTTATTTAACTGCCTAAGTGCTTCTGATACGTAATCTTTCCTATCTAGGACTACAATAGTGCCCCCCTTATCTGATGGACGTATTACCAGATCTGGTTGTTGTTGTAATGACCTTAGTGCTTGTGATTGTTTGCTAGTCAAGTTATTGGTTGTTCTATCTGTGGTTTCCTTTAATTTTTGCAGATCTGATTCTACCCGTGCATGAAATGTTTCTATTATTGGCCCTCTATTTTGTATCGGGTAGAAAGTAGATTTATTTTTAAAAGAGAATGCCCTATTGAGTGTTCCAGGGGCACTATTATCCTCTATGGCAAGGTTTTGGAGGGATATGAGATCACAAATTTCTGAGAAGGTGTTTATACCTGTGTTAGATGCAGTATGGACTGTATCTAATTCAAAATTGATGTTCTCATGTTGGGTATCTGCAAAATGTTTCTTTAGTGTAATGTTCCTCACAAATTTGTTAATATCTATAAGTGTCTGAAAGATGTCGAAGTTTGTAGTAGGTGCAAAGCCTAGGCCTAGGGATAATACATCTATTTGATCATTAGTAAGTATAACTGAAGATAGATTAACCACACTATGTATTTGTATTTGGTCTGCGTGCGGTTGCCCCGTACTGGGTATCTCTCTTGATTGTTGTGTGATAGCCCCCCTATGCCCTGTAATGGTGGGTCCATGGGAAAAACCTGGTTCAGTAATGTCATATCTTGGGTGCACCCATTTGTTCATTTGGTCTGTTTGTAGAGATATATTTGGAGATAGAGTTTTTGTCTTTTGGTCTCGCTATTTGTGGTATTGAACTAGTGGGTGCAGTGTTGAGGGTAGTAGGTACATTAGAGATATTGGAACTATTAGACACTATAGGAGCCTTTAGAATGCCCTGTTGTGTATTAGAGATGGTATTTGTCTGAGTTACTATGTCTGTTTCATTATCACCACCTGAATTATATTCATCAGACGATTTGTCTGTATCGCTATCAGAAAAGCTAACCTGTTTGCGGTGACCCCTTCCATGTCTGCGGTTACCCCTACGGTTTTTGTTCTGTGGTAAGCTTCGTCTATAGTTGGAGCGTTGTTTTTTGTTCCAAATGTAGACTGAATTTTTCTGATAGTCTGTTTTGTCACGTACAAATTTAATATGTTTGTTTTCCATTATAACTTGCTTACCACGGGCCAAAGACTCTTGTAAAATTTTATCAAATTTAGCAAAGTCAGGGTCAACACTTCTATTATTTAACTCTACCTGAAGTGCATCTATTTCATGTTTAACATCATTTAATTGCTGTATCCTATATTGTATTAATACTAACATTATTTGTGATGAACATTCTGATAACACTGCATTCCATTTATCAACAAATTCTGTGTCCGTAGTGTCAACATCAAAGGTGGGAAATTTGAAAATTCTCAGTCCTCTGGGAATCATTTGTGCTTTTAGGTATGATTGGAATGTCCAAATGTCCCACTGTGCTTTAGTTTCTTTGAACAAGAGAGTCTCCATAGTTTCGAATAAAGTGCTAAGTGAAAGTGTCCCCTTATCCTCAGAAAATATTTTTTCACATTCTGTGGAACTATTACTACGTGCTGTAGCAGGTCTCAGGGAAAAATATTGTTGTGTCGTTTCTTCCATTTTAACTCTGTAGTGATTTGAATATTCACAGCCCAAGTAGATTAACAATGTATTCAAATATATTCAATTCAATTTATTCGATAAAGCCCCTGTGCTTGTAAGCCGCAATGAGGAGTCTCCTTGGGTATCACCAGTAATACCCCAAATAACAGTGTTATAGGAGGAGTGGGAGATACTCTTCAAACATGCAGACTAAATTGTACACAAACATGCATGGCAAACTTTTAATGTTGTGTCTGGGACTTACCCCATATGAGCTCCAGCCGCCCCTTTACTTGTATGAACCTTCGGTATCAGAGCTCCGGACTGCCGGGAGACCTACACGGTCAAGTCGAAAGTATATCAATGGGCTGGTAGCTCCAAGAAACATCCGGCACTCACATACGGCTTTAGCAGCGCTTCTGTCTTACCAAGCGCGTCGTCTGACGTCAGTCGTGACGTAACGGGAATCTCCGGTCGGGGGGCGGTGCTCACTCTTCACCCGGGTTAACAACAGGTTACAGGTACACAGAGGCTTAAGCAGATCCAAATGCTGGTGTGAAGGCAAAAAGTCACAAAGAAGGCAGGATCCAGCTTTTGTGCAAAATAAAATCCAAGTTTATTGGGCTCAGTTAAAACGCCAAATAGGCAAACAAACAGCATAAACAGGAGAGGTGTGTGAGCGTGACACCAAAGCTTACATGTTTCCGCACGCAGCCGTAATCATAGCTATAGGTGTCATGCAGGTGAATGCATTCTTAAAAAATCAGTGATACAATACAATTGGATAAAAGGTATATACAAAGCACGCCCACACTCCACAAATTTAAAGAGTAATTAACCCTTAATTCCCTAGACCTAAACAACAGTACTACACTTTTATTTGATACATGTAAGATATTAGATATTATTATATAGATTGAGAGTTAGCATCCTATACAAGATGGCCTAATAAACAGACATGATTAACATATTATGTGATAAAAATTCTATACATAAGAGAAAATACTGATTATAGCGTCCACACTGTATTGTATACTATATGTTCTGTGTAACCAATAGAGTGTAGGTTGTATTAGATTAGATTAAATTCAATGTTCCCCATTGACGAAATATTATACCACAGAGGATATGACAAACAAATGAATGAGCACTTGCAGAGTAGAAAAGACTACAGCCTACCCGTTAAATATTTGCTGAATATATTCTAGCATCTATGCTCATCCATGTAAAATATCTGTGCAATATTAGAATATAAAGATATAAGACCACAGTAGTGATAATAGTATGTATACCCCATATATCGAATATAGTACTAGGGAAATATAGTATTGAGGGGAAAAAAACACAGTATAGAAATCACTAAGCAAACTTAAAAAACAAAATTCAAAATTCAAAAAGCACTAAACAGAATGTATAAATGGAGTATTATTCCCAAAAGTTGATTAAATCGTATCTCGAATTTAATCCTAAAGGTAACCTTGTTTTCAGAGTGTAAATCCAATACACTTCTCTTTTGGCAAGTATAGTTTCAAGGTTGCCTCCTCTCTTGGGCACCTTGGCTTGTTCAATTGCCACCCATCTGAAAGAATTCAAGCTACAACTGTGTTTGGTTGCAAAATGTTGAACCAGGGGTGTGCTGGATGTACCCTTAGTGATGGTTGAGAAATGTTCCCTAATGCGGGAGTTTATATCCCTAGAGGTTAACCCTACGTATTGGACCTTGCACTGGGTACATATAATGACATAAATGACGTCAGTGCTTTGGCAATTAAGGCATGTTTTAATAGGGTATGTCTGGCCTGTTATTGTAGAGGTAAATTCTTTTGTGACCCAGACAAAGTCGCAGGGTTTACACTTTCTGTGCCCACATTTGAACATGCCTAAGTGTTGTAACCATGAGCTGGATTATTTTGCACAAAAGCTTGATTCTGCCTTCTTTGTGACTTTTTGCCTTCACACCAGCATTTGGATCTGCTTAAGACTCTGTGTACCTGTAACCTGTTGTTAACCCGGGTGAAGAGTGAGCACCGCCCCCCCGACCGGAGATTCCCGTTACGTCATGACTGACGTCAGACGACGCGCTTGGTAAGACAGAAGCGCTGCTAAAGCCGTATGTGAGTGCCAGATGTTTCTTGGAGCTACCAGCCCATCAGTATACTTTCGACTTGACCGTGTAGGTCTCCCGGCAATCCAGAGCTCTGATACCGAAGGTTCATACAAGTAAGGGGGCGGCTGGAGCTCATATGGGGTAAGTCCCGGACACAACATTAAAAGTTTGCCATGCATGTTTGTGTACAATTTAGTCTGCATGTTTGAAGAGCATCTCCCACTCCTCCTATAACACTGTTATTTGGGGTATTACTGGTGATACCCAAGGCGACTCCTCATTGCGGCTTACAAGCACAGGGGCTTTATCAAATAAATTGAATTGAATATATTTGAATACATTGTTAATCTACTTGGGCTGTGAATATTCAAATCACTACAGAGTTAAAATGGAATAAACGACACAACAATATTTTTCCCTGAGACCTGCTACAGCACGTAGTAATAGTTCCACAGAATATGAAAAAATATTTTCTGAGGATAAGGGGACACTTTCACTTAGCACTTTATTCGAAACTATGGACACTCTCTTGTTCAAAGAAACTAAAGCACAGTGGGACATTTGGACATTCCAATCATACCTAAAAGCACAAATGATTCCCAGAGGACTGAGAATTTTCAAATTTCCCACCTTTGATGTTGACACTACGGACACAGAATTTGTTGATAAATGGAATGCAGTGTTATCAGAATGTTCATGTCAACTAATGTTACTATTAATACAATATAGGACACAGCAATTAAATGATGTTAAACATGAAATAGATGCACTTCAGGTAGAGTTAAATAATAGAAGTGTTGACCCTGACTTTGCTAAATTTGATAAAATTTTACAAGAGTCTTTGGCCCGTGGTAAGCAAGTTATAATGGAAAACAAACATATTAAATTTGTACGTGACAAAACAGACTATCAGAAAAATTCAGTCTACATTTGGAACAAAAAACAACGCTCCAACTATAGACGAAGCTTACCACAGAACAAAAACCGTAGGGGTAACCGCAGACATGGAAGGGGTCACCGCAAACAGGTTAGCTTTTCTGATAGCGATACAGACAGATCGTCTGATGAATATAATTCAGGTGGTGATAATGAAACAGACATAGTAACTCAGACAAATACCATCTCTAATACACAACAGGGCATTCTAAAGGCTCCTATAGTGTCTAATAGTTCCAATATCTCTAATGTACCTACTACCCTCAACACTGCACCCACTAGTTCAATACCACAAATAGCGAGACCAAAAGACAAAAACTCTATCTCCAAATATATCTCTACAAACAGACCAAATGAACAAATGGGTGCACATGCTGTGAATGCAGGGACCCAAGATATGACATTACTGAACCAGGTTTTTCCCATGGACCCACCATTACAGGGCATAGGGGGGCTATCACACAACAATCAAGAGAGATACCCAGTACGGGGCAACCGCACGCAGACCAAATACAAATAAATAGTGTGGTTAATCTATCTTCAGTTATACTTACTAATGATCAAATAGATGTATTATCTCTAGGCCTAGGCTTTGCACCTACTACAAACTTCGACATCTTTCAGACACTTATAGATATTAACAAATTTGTGAGGAACATTACACTAAAGAAACATTTTGCAGATACCCAACATGAGAACATCAATTTTGAATTAGATACAGTCCATACTGCATCTAACACAGGTATAAACACCTTCTCAGAAATTTGTGATCTCATATCCCTCCAAAACCTTGCCATAGAGGATAATAGTGCCCCTGGAACACTCAATAGGGCATTCTCTTTTAAAAATAAATCTACTTTCTACCCGATACAAAATAGAGGGCCAATAATAGAAACATTTCATGCACGGGAAGAATCAGATCTGCAAAAATTAAAGGAAACCACAGATAGAACAACCAATAACTTGACTAACAAACAATCACAAGCACTAAGGTCATTACAACAACAACCAGATCTGGTAATACGTCCATCAGATAAGGGGGGCACTATTGTAGTCCTAGATAGGAAAGATTACGTATCAGAAGCACTTAGGCAGTTAAATAACCCCTCAGACTACTCGCTTCTACCAAGGAACCCAACCAATGAGTACAAGAAATTATTGTTTGATATTTTGGATGATGGTGTCGAACATGGTTTTATAGATGAAAATACTGCAGACTATCTTTACGTCAAATACCCTAGGATCCCAGTGTTTCATATGTTTCCTAAGGTCCACAAATCTCTTACCAACGTAAAGGGTCGACCAATAGTTAGTGGTATAGACTCTATATTTGAAAGACTGTCCCAGTGGCTAGATGCCATTCTACAACCATTGGTCAACCAATTACCTTCATACACTAGAGATTCAAAGCACGTACTCAATCTTCTAACTGACATTAATTGGCAAACTAATTACCACTGGCTTTCAGTAGATGTGGTCTCTCTATATTCTAGGATACCACACAACAGGGGTATTGAGGCAGTTAGATATTTTCTAACTACACATACAGAATATACATTGGATTTTCAAAAATATGTTCTAAGAATTTTAGAGTTTCTATTAACTCATAATTTCTTTACCTTTGAAGGGCAATACTATGTACAAAGATGTGGTACGGCTATGGGGACAAAATACGCCCCCTCGTATGCAAATCTATTTCTTGGCAAATGGGAGCTAGACAACATCTTTGACTATAGTAACCCATACAGATCACACATCTGTTTCTTTAAACGTTATATTGACGACCTCCTCTTTATCTGGTCAGGTTCCCCTGCAGACATTATGAGCTTCATTGAGATGATTAATAATAACAATTTGAACTTAAGCTTTACCTATACTACAGATTCTAAATGTATTAACTATTTAGACTTAAGCCTCATAGGAGAAAGTAGTGGAAAATCACATCTAAAGTATACCGTAAGCCCATCTCAGGCAACACACTCCTGCATGCATCCAGTAGCCATCCTAAGAACACATCTTATGCTGTTGCTAAAGGCCAGTTTACTAGGCTTAAGAGGAATTGTAGCAACACTGTGGATTATGTGCAGGAGGCTGATTGTCTAGAGAAGAGACTTAAAGACAGAAAATATGCCCGTAGACATATCAGACAAGCCAGATCAGCTGTTGACAAACTGGATAGGGACCAACTTTTGGTAGACAAACCCAAAAACACACACAGTGACTTTCAAGGTGTACACTTTGTGACAACTTATAGTACACAGTACCCACAGATCTGCAATATAGTCAGGAAACATTTCCCTTTACTGGCAGCCGACGATAAGCTGGTAGAAACCGTAAAACAAGGGGTGAGGTGTTCTTATAAAAAAAGTCCAACTTTGGCATCCATCCTGTCCCCAACAGAATTGAAACAGACACCACGACACACCAGCTCATGGTTACAACACTTAGGCATGTTCTAATGTGGGCACAGAAAGTGTAAACCCTGCGACTTTGTCTGGGTCACAAAAGAATTTACCTCTACAATAACAGGCCAGACATACCCTATTAAAACATGCCTTAATTGCCAAAGCACTGACGTCATTTATGTCATTATATGTACCCAGTGCAAGGTCCAATACGTAGGGTTAACCTCTAGGGATATAAACTCCCGCATTAGGGAACATTTCTCAACCATCACTAAGGGTACATCCAGCACACCCCTGGTTCAACACTTTGCAACCAAACACAGTTGTAGCTTGAATTCTTTCAGATGGGTGGCAATTGAACAAGCCAAGGTGCCCAAGAGAGGAGGCAACCTTGAAACTATACTTGCCAAAAGAGAAGTGTATTGGATTTACACTCTGAAAACAAGGTTACCTTTAGGATTAAATTCGAGATACGATTTAATCAATTTTTGGGAATAATACTCCATTTATACATTCTGTTTAGTGCTTTTTGAATTTTGAATTTTGAATTTTGTTTTTTAAGTTTGCTTAGTGATTTCTATACTGTGTTTTTTTCCCCTCAATACTATATTTCCCTAGTACTATATTCGATATATGGGGTATACATACTATTATCACTACTGTGGTCTTATATCTTTATATTCTAATATTGCACAGATATATTACATGGATGAGCATAGATGCTAGAATATATTCAGCAAATATTTAACGGGTAGGCTGTAGTCTTTTCTACTCTGCAAGTGCTCATTCATTTGTTTGTCATATCCTCTGTGGTATAATATTTCTTCAATGGGGAACATTGAATTTAATCTAATCTAATACAACCTACACTCTATTGGTTACACAGAACATATAGTATACAATACAGTGCGGACGCTATAATCAGTATTTTCTCTTATGTATAGAATTTTTATCACATAATATGATAATCATGTCCGTTTATTAGGCCATCTTGTATTGCTAACTCTCAATCTATATAATAATATCTAATATCTTACATGTATCAAATAAAAGTGTAGTACTGTTGTTTAGGTCTAGGGAATTAAGGGTTAATTACTCTTTAAATTTGTGGAGTGTGGGCGTGCTTTGTATATACCTTTTGTCCAATTGTATTGTATCACTGATTTTTTAAGAATGCATTCACCTGCATGACACCTATAGCTATGATTACGGCTGCGTGCCGAAACATGTAAGCTTTGGTGTCACGCTCACACACCTCTCCTGTTTATGCTGTTTGTTTGCCTATTTGGCGTTTTAACTGAGCCCAATAAACTTGGATTTTATTTTGCACAAAAGCTGGATCCTGCCTTCTTTGTGACTTTTTGCCTTCACACCAGCATTTGGATCTGCTTAAGCCTCTGTGTACCTATAACCTGTTGTTAACCCGGGTGAAGAGTGAGCACCGCCCCCCGACCGGAGATTCCCGTTACGTCACGACTGACGTCAGACGACGTGCTTGGTAAGACAGAAGCGCTGCTAAAGTCGTATGTGAGTGCCGGATGTTTCTTGGAGCTACCAGCCCATCGATATACTTTCGACTTGACCGTGTAGGTCTCCCGGCAGTCCAGAGCTCTGATACCGAAGGTTCATACAAGTAAGGGGGCGGCTGGAGCTCATATGGGGTAAGTCCCGGACACAACATTAAAAGTTTGCCATGCATGTTTGTGTACAATTTAGTCTGCATGTTTGAAGAGTATCTCCCACTCCTCCTATAACACTTTATGGATTAAAACCAGACTCTGCATCAACTATGTAATTTTCCATGAAAGTTTTGCCATGGATCCCCCTCCGGCATGCCACAGTCCAGGTGTTAGTCCCCTTGAAACAACTTTTCCATCACTATTGTGGCCAGAAAGAGTCCCTGTGGGTTTTAAAATTCGCCTGTCTATTGAAGTTTATGGTGGAAATTCGCGTTCGCTGTCCGCGAACGGAAAATGTTATGTTCGCGACATCACTAGTTCAAGGCAATTGCTGATTTTTTCAGAGAAGTTTGCTTCTTTATTCTGTTTCCCGATCCAGCCTTGAGATTCAGTGCTGTCGGGTCTGGGCGTTGCTTTTCCCTTGTTTCGGGACACCTTGGGGTCCCTGTGAGCGTGGTTCGCTTTTTGGGTTTCCATTATTATTTGGATTTTATAGCACCGTTTAGGTTTCTCTGGGATTCCTTGTTAATCCTCTATAGCCTCTCCTTTTTGGGAGTTTTCCATTGTCTCCCTGTGGTTGAGGTTCATCCTTTGGGCGATGGTATCTCTGTTGGAGTGTTGGCTCAGTTGTGTCCGTTTTGCGGGCTCTAGTTCGGTTTGTGGACTATCTGTGGGTCAGTGTCCTTGGGGGCCGTGTTTTCTTTTTCAAATGTTTTCTGACTTCAGATGAAGCGGGATTTTTTCTGGGCTTGTGGTTTCAGGTTTTGTGCCCTCAGAATGGGCCGCCTTTTGTACCCTCCCGTTTTAGAATTCAGTGCCCTCTATAGCTTGGGTATTGTTTTCCCAAAAGTAATGAATGCAGCTGTGGACTCTTTCCATTTATGAAGAAAACATAAATTATGCTTACCTGATAATTTTCTTTTCTTCAGATGGAAAGAGTCCACAGCTCCCTGCCCGTGCTTTTATGGGGAGCGACTGTAATTTTTGTTCTTCTGGCACCTTTTCACCCTGATATTTCTTCTACTGTTTCTTGTTCCTCGGCAGAATGAATGGGGGATGAGAGGAGTGGGAGGAGTATTTAAGCCTTTGGCTGGGGTGTCTGCCTCCTCCTGGTAGCCAGGTTATTTTCCGAAAAGTAATGAATGCAGCTGTGGACAACTTTCCATCTGAAGAAAAGAAAATTATCAGGTAAGCATAATTTATGTTTTCCTAACAGTAAGGAATTAAGCCGTCGACTCTCTCTATCTTAGGAAGGAAATTATGTTGTCAATATACCTTTTATAGAGTACGAGATTCAGACCCAGTCTATGTGGGATGAAGAACTCTTCCTCCTACTTGCCTAGAAATAGGTTGGCATAGTTATTTGCAAATCTCGTACCAATCAATTGCTGTCCCCCTTATTTGTAGAAAGAACTTATTGTTAAAAAAAGAAATAGTTCTGATTCAATATAAAATCTCTCTGTTCTTTATTTAGTGTGGAATCTCTGGTCATGAATAGTTTTTCAGCCTCTATTCCTAACGGGTGCTGTATACTTGTGTACAAGGTGGAAACATCACAAGTCCCTATTATATAGTTTTCTTCCCATTGTATTTGACTCAGGCATTGCAAAATGTCTGTAGTGTCTTTCAGGTACGAGGGCAAGTTGTTTTTTTTTTTTTTTTTAACGTAGTTCTGCAGAAATCTGTCGATGTATTGGGAGTGATTGGACGTAATAGATCCAATGCCTGATATGATCGGTCTCCCCGGTGGATTTACCAGATCTTTATAGATCTTCGGCAGATAATAAAATACTGGAATTTTAGGGTACTTGGGATGTAAGAAGTTATATTCCCTGTTTAAAATTATTCCTTTTTCTTTTGCAGTATCTATAATTCCTGTCAGTCTTAATAAGAATTTTGTTGTGTGATCTAATTTCAATTTGCGGTATGTATCTGTGTCGTTCAGTAGTCTGTTAGCTTTATCTATATACCTTGTAGTATTTGTAGGCTTTTGAGGTTTGGGAAACTTTGCCTCCTCCTGGTAGGAATGTATGTCCCATCAGTAACAAGCTTGTAGACTCTGGCCACCTATATAAAAGAAAATGTCTTCACTTCGTAAAATGGCAACTAGCCAGTATAACAGAGATGACACAGAATAAATGAAAATGACTTAGCCAACTGCTGTCCTAGAATTCTACGAAGAGGATTACATGGCTACTAACAGCTTCCCTGTCCTTTCTTGCAGGACACAATCCATTGAGAACAATAAAATCAGAATCTCCAGCAAAGCACTTCTCTCTGCCAGCCTCCATGAAACAAGGCAAAGCACTACTGAGAAGGTAGGGGAAGTGGGAGGGATGTTTAATGCTTTGTTTGGCCTCCTCCTGGTGGCCAGGTGAAGTATTTCCCATAGGTAATGAATTAATTTGTGGATTCTCATTGCCATTAGAAAGTATGTCAAGAGAAGAAACAGGGCAAGTCCACTGGCTATTTTGTACCTGTGTATGAGTACCTACAAATAGCCTCTGGGCTGTGTGTGTGCTAGGGTAAAGCACTTACCTGCAAAAAAACTAAATTTATGCTTACCTGATACATTTATTTATTTCCGGATATGGAGTCCACAGCTTGAGTAATTACTGTTGGGAATATCACTCCTGGCCAGCAGAAGGAGGCAAAGAGCACCACAGTTAAACTGCTAAGTATTACTCCCTTACCCACAACCCCCAGTCATTCGACCGAAGGGAAATGGAGAAAAAGGAGTAACACAAAGTGTAGAGGTGGCTGAGGTTATAGTCAAAAGAACAACTATCTTAAAATAAAGGGTTGGGCTGTGGACTCGCCATATCCGGAAATAAATAAATTTATCAGGTAAGCATACATTTTGTTTTTCTTTCCTAAGATATGGTGAGTCCACGGCTTGAGTAATTACTGTTGGGAACCAATACCCAAGCTAGAGGACACGGATAAATAGGGAGGAACAAGATAGGCAGTCCTAAACAGAAGGAACCTTTCTCCCAAAAGAAGCCTCAGCCGAGGCAAAAGTATCAAATTTGGAAAAAGTATGTAGAGAAGACCAAGTTGCAGCCTTGCAAATTTGTTTCACAGAAGTTTCATTTTTGAAAGCCCAAGAAGAGGAAACAGCTCTTGTGGAATAAGCCGTAGTTCTCTCAGGAGGCTGCTGTCCAGCAGTCTCATAAGCCAAACAAACAAAGGCCTGACAAAAAGATTGCACATCTGGCACATCCGCCAAACGTTTATGTAGTAAAACTGATAAAGCGGAAATCTGACCCAGGATAATGACTGACAATCCCTTCTCCAGGCCTTCCTGAAGAAAAGATAAAATTCTATGAATTCTACTCTAAGAGTAGCCCTTGGATTCACACCAATAAAGATACGCCATATCTCATGGTAAATCTTTCTAGTAACAGGCTTGCGAGCCTGAATCATGGTCTCAATGACCGACTCAGAAAAACCATGCTTAGATAGAATTAAGCGTTCAATTTCCAAGCAGTCAGATGAAGAGAAACGAGATTTGGATGAAGGAAGGGACCCTGTATCAGGAGGTCCTTCCTCAGAGGTAGTCTCCAAGGTGGGAGAGATGACATCTCTACTAGGTCTGCAAACCAGATCTGGTGAGGCAGCGCAGGGGCTATTAGAATCACTGATGCCCTCTCCTGTTTGATACGAGCAATGACTCGTGGAAGGAGAGCAAACGGAGGAAACAGGTATGCCAACCTGAAAACCCAAAGAACCGCCCGAGCATCTATCAGAACAGCCTGCGGATCTCTTGACCTTGAACCGTACCTTGGAAGCTAGGCGTTCTGACAGACGCCATCAGATCTTACTCCAGCACCCCCAGTTGAGGACTAAGCTGGAAAACACCTCCGGATGGATTTCCCACTCCCCGGGATGAAAAGTCTGTCTGCTCAAAAAATCCGCTTCCCAGTTGTCTACTCCTGGAATGTGGATGGCAGATAACCAGCAATTGTGGGTCTCTGCCCACTGAAGAATCAGAGTAACCTCCTTCATGGCTAAGGAACTCCAAGTTCCTCCCTGGTGATTGATGTAAGCCACAGAGGTTATGTTGTCTGACTAGAACTTGATAAACTGGGCTGAGGACAACTGAGGCCAAGCCAATAGAGAATTGTAAATTGCCCTCAACTCCAAGATGTTGATGGGAAGAGTTCCAGACTGCTTCCCAGCCCCGCACGCTGGCGTCCGTGGTCACGATCACCCAGGAAGGTCTCCGAAAGCATGTGCCCTGAGACAGATGTTCTTGAGAAATCCACCATGGGAGAGAATAATTGATGACTGATCTAACTCTATTCTCTGAGATAGATCCGCATGGTCGCCATTCCATTGTCTGAGCATGCACAACTGGAGAGCTCTCAAATGGAATCGAGCAAAAAGAATGATGTACATGGAAGCCACCATCAGACCGATTACCTCCATACATTGAGCCACTGAAGGATGAGCAGTAGCCTGAAGAGAGAGGCAAGAGGAAATTATTTGTTTTCCTGACCTCTGTCAGAAAAATCTTCATCAATAGAGAATCTATTATGGTTCCTAAGAACACTACTCTTGTAGCAGGGGAAAGGGAGCTTTTTTCCAGATTCACATTCCATCCGTGGGAACAAAGAAAAGACAACAATATCTCTGTGTGAGATTTTGCTTGTTGAAAAGATGGCACCTGAACCAATATGTCATCCAAGTAGGGTGCCAATTCCACGGATCTCTGCCAAATGGGGCCCCCAGAACCTTTGGAAAAAAATTCTGGGAGCCGTGGCTAGACCAAATGGAAGGGCCATGAACTGGAAATGTTTGTCCAGAAATGCAAATCTCTGGAATCTGTGATGGTCCCTGTGAATAGGAACATGAAGATACGCATCCATAGGTCTATGGTTGTCAAGAACTGACCCTCTTGTACTAAAGGAAGAATGTGGAGCGTATAGTCTCCATCTTGGAGGATGGAACTTTGAGAAACTTGTTTAGACCCTAAGTCTAGAATGGGACAGAAAGTTCCCTCTTTTTTGCGAACCACAAATAGGTTGGAGTAGAACCTGAGACCCTGATCGGGGGCAAACCCTTCATGCTGATTTGTAACCAGCTGCGGGTTTCTTTGATTGTTTCCCCTTGTTCCAAGCCTGATTGGGTTTCCAAGAAGACTTGGATTGTTCCTGCTTGGAAAAAAAAGGGGAAGGCTTTCCTCTGAAGTTACGAAAGGAACGAAAATTACTCTGACGTCCTTTAGGCCTATTCTTATCTTGAGGTAGAAAAACAAAAATTATGACTTACCAGATAATTTCCTTTCCTTCGATACAGGGAAAGTCCACAGCTGCATTCATTACTTTTGGGAATATAGAACCTGGCCATTTGGTGAGTCATAATTTTTATTTTCCTTCTAAATATAGGGAGAGTCCACAGCTGAATTCATTACATTTGGGAAAACAATACCCAAGCTATAGAGGACAATGAATGCTAATGGGGGGGGGGGGAACAATAAGGCTGCCCAATCTGAGGGCACCACAGCTTGAAAAACAATCCCATCTCCCAAAAATGGTTTCAACAGAAGCAAAAGACCCATAAAAGTTAGCAGGACCAAGTAACTGCCCAACAATTAGGAGCCCACGTCAGGGACCACACAAAATCACTGGTCCCAAAAGGAGCACACAAACCTTTGAGGAGATGAGAGTCCCGCTGACTATGAGGTCAGGCGAAGAAACACTCCTCCACGAACATGACAAATAGGACAACCAAGACTCCCAACACCGTACACTTCCATAGGAAGAACCCAGGAAAAAAGACTATGCTAAAGAGGTCTGAAGGACCTCAAGGTACGATCCCAGAAAAAAAAAAAAGTCTCCTCAGAAAGAAGACCCAAAGAAGGCGGATTACCCAACTGCAAGAGATACTAGAACCTGGAGAGACATTCCAGCAACTTAACAGGTCAATGAATAGACAATTCAAGGACCATCTGCTGCATCGATACAAAGAACTGATGCAATCCTAGACAAGAAGTCTAATGTCCTGAAGGACAAGATTTTAACACAACTGCCTGACCGCAGGCCACGTTGTAGCAAAAGGAATAAACACCAAGGGTGCATGATTTCAGGAATAGAACAGAAACAGATATCTAGATCTGCTTAGGAGCCCACCCGTAACCGCACATCTGTTAGACAGCCAGGCTAACCCTCCGGCTAAGAACTAACCGTCCTAACAAAAACCAGCTACGAAGCCTTTCTCCAGGACACCCTGGAAGGACCAGAAAATCAGAGAGAACTAACACCCCCCCACACCAAAACAGGGGGGGGGGGGAGGCCATCAACCCAAAGAGTAAAAATGAGGGACCAGCTAGAAGTTGAGGAAAGAACTGACACCTTTCCTAAAAACCCCTTTCATGATATATCAAAACACCAAGGGCGAAGATAAAACTGCCCCAGTAGACCAAAAGAAAGTTTCCCAGAATCTGGAAAGATATCCCGCATACTGGCGACTGGTGAGGACTAACCAGAAATCTATGAAAATCTGGAGATAGATAGCAACATGCCAAGCCAAAAAATCGGACTGTTAACATCACCCACCCACAATAACAATAAAGAACTGAAGGAAAACAGCGAGGCAAGCCTATAGAGTATTTTAGCTCAAATGGCCTAGGAGACTTCCTGTCTGAAATCAAACAGAATCAAGAACCACCCTGGAGCCTACCCCAGGAACTCCATTCCAAAACCAACTGGAAAGGACAAGAGAGATTTCTTAAAACTCCTAGCAGGCGATGGAAAAACCAGAAACGCCAAAAATAGGAGCAACCAGAACCCAGAAAAACAAGATACTGTATAAAAAAAACCCCTTGATTCCAGAAAATCTAGAATCAGAATGAGGATACTGAAAACAATACAGTCCCGAAAAAACGGATTTCCTCAACATGATGAAAGGAAATTATCCATCCCCCTGATAAGGGAAGAGAGAACCGTATATCAACCCTCAAGAGGAAGAAGAAATAAGCTCTACATAGAGAGCATAGAAAACCAAATAGGACAAGAGAACCCCTATGAAGCACCAAAGGAGGGGAAATTACACCCCTGAGAAAAAGGAACCGGGAAAAAGACTCCAAAAAAGTCACCCGTCCTCCCTTCATCAAGTGAGGTGAAACCTAGTTCCTAAAGAAAACTGCCACAGCAGAATTCAAACTCCAAGTCAACAGCTTTGCAAAGCCGGGTATTAACTCGTAGGCCACTTGGACCGCATACGACCCAATATCAGACGCCCAACCAATACGATTTAACCAGGACCAGCCTGACATCCAGGATAAAAGGGTTTCCTCTGGACCGAAAAACAACCTCTTTAGAAGAAGAAAGAAGAGATGTAACTAGTACCCAAACAGGACCAGCCTGTTAGTCAGGATACAACATATCTGTACAAACCGCAAAAGAACAGAGATAACTATACCCAACCAGGACCAGCCCGATATGAAAGATACAACATATCTGTTCAAGGATCAAACGGAAAATTCTAAATTTCTAGCAGGGCCAGAAAACTGAGAATAATAAACAGAAAAAAAACTTATAAAGCTCAGAAGCTTAAACATAGTCTCGGACAAATCGAGGGAACGTCACGACCAGGGAAAACAACCTTGTTTTTGTTATTTTTTTCTTTATAGAACTTCCCTGGAAGATTTCATCCATCGCGACATGAAAATCGCTAATACCAGAATCCAAGAGCAAAAGGTCTTCCTAAGAAGAGTTTCAACATAATCTCACGCTTAACTATAAAATAAAAATTAAAACTTATCCTGACCGGATTAGAAAAGAAAACAGACAAGCGCACACATGAGAAAGCCCAAGGGAAAGTGAAATCAACAGGTCCCGCCCGTCATGCGACAACTCCTCAAGAGCTCCGAACTGGGAATCTAATACAAAAAACAAAGGATAACAATATAGAGACGATAAGGAATAGGATCACCATCCCTCCAGTCGTCTAAACAAGCTAGCTATCTGAATCAGCAGACTGAAATTCAGCTGACGGATCAGAATTAGGATCCTCCAACGTCGCCAAAACTGCTGTCAGAAGTACACGCAGGTGAGCCATTCTAAATTTAAAAACAAAATTCACATCCGTCGGAGTATCTGGGGTCTCCGACCCTAAAGGTGGTACCTCTGAAGCCTCAGAGGACACCGCTTCCCCAGAAGACTGATCGGATACCAAAGTCCAATTACATGCCGAACCTTGGGCAGGAGTACACGGATTAAGCCTTCGCTTGCACGTGGCAGGAAGATGCAAATGTGCTAAGGCGACATAGGGGGTGTGAGTGAAAATCTTCACC
Organism: Bombina bombina; assembly: GCF_027579735.1. NCBI lineage: Eukaryota > Metazoa > Chordata > Amphibia > Anura > Bombinatoridae > Bombina > Bombina bombina. The sequence continues at coordinate 661,864,782 of NC_069502.1, forward strand.
CAGTGCTTGTCAATTTCCTGTAAGATAAGTCGGGACCCATACACTGGTGGATAATATCACAAAGAGAAGAAAGTATGACGTCCCGGGACACACAGAGCTGTAATAAAAAATCCAAAGTTTATTCACATCAGTTAAAATCTGGAAGTTAAACAGTGCAGGAATAGCGAAAAGCTGGGTAGAGAGAGCGTGGCACCAATGGCTTACATGTTTCGGCGAGAACATACACAGGTATCAAAATCTGAATCAGAGGAAACCCCCTCTAGCATATCAGAATCCTACATAACTTGACTAAGTAGATTATGGTTAAAAAACAACTGGCACCTTACACCCCTAATGGCTGGGGCACTCACCACCTCCTATGACCCAGACAGGTAGAGAAAATGGAACCTCTCCGCCGTCGCACGATTAGGAATATGGAAAAGGAAACAAAAACATGACTGTACCCGGTCACATGGTGCAACATGCAGGATTCACTCCCGCTAAGAAAAGTCCATAAAACTGCACAGCTCGAAAATAACCTGTACGTTCCGTAAAGGCCTATGAGCCCCAAACATCCCCTACACATAAGCAGTCAAAATCACAAAACAAACATGATTAAAGCCCCCACTGCTCAATAATCCCTCTCCAGAGATATTAATGCTTGATTCCATAAAGATAAAGGAGTTCCACTGAGACCCTGTCTTCTAAGGTTACAAGTGTGTAAAATTTGAAACTATCTTACCGGAATCTATGCAGTGGAACAGCAACATGGTCCTTCAAGTTTAACGGACTGTAGCAGCACTTCTGACATGGACTTGAGTGCAGAAAAGCAGGCAGCAAAACTCGTCAACGCTGATTGCATGATTCGGAATGGTTTTGCAGAAAGACTCTCCCTGCATCTCCAGATTCTAACTTTCATCAATGCTCTCACTGAGAGGTTGACAAGACTACCTAAAACTCCAGTCCCATCTCGAATCGTACTACCATCGATAAGTATCTTCCGTAATCTTCGGGCACTTCTCTGACAACCTAATGTGATGAAAGGCAAAGAATGACTGGGGGATGAGGGAGGTGGGGAGGTATTTAAGCCTTTGGCTGGGGTGTCTTTGCCTCCTTCTGGTGGCCAGGTTCTGTATTCCCAAAAGTAATGAATGCAGCTGTGGACTCTCCCTGTACTTAGAAGGAAAGACCCTTTTCCACCCGTAATATCAGAGATAATTTTTTTTAAGGAATCGACAGACGCTTGACTTTAGAGGAAATGTCCACAGACCAGGATTTCAACAATAATGCCCTGCGGGCTAGGACAGCGAAACTAGTTTTAGCTCCTAGTCTAGCAAACTGTAAAATAAAGGAATTGGCCAATTTAAGAGCTTTAATCCTATCCTGAATTTCATCCAAGGAAGTCTCTACTTGAAGAGAATCAGACAAGGGGTTAAACCAATAAGATGCCGCACTAGTAACGGTGGCAATACACAACGCAGGTTGCCATTGGAGACCTTGATGAACATAAATCTTTTTCAAATAAGCCTCCAGCTTCATATCCATCGGATCTTGAAAAGAGCAGCTATCCTCAATAGGAATAGTCGTTCTCTTACCAGAGAGGAAATGGCCCCTTCAACTTTGGGTACAGCATACCAAGGGTCTTTAATGGATTCCTTGACAGGAAACATTTTCTTAAAAATGGGAGACGGGGAAAAAAGACACTCCTGGTTTCTCCCATTCCTGTGAGATAATCTCGCACAGGAAAAACCTCCGAAGTGGAAGGTTCATCAAAGAAACTATTAAAGGGACACTGAACCCAAAATTTTACTGTCATCATTCAGATAGAGCATGCAATTTTATGCAACTTTCTAATTTACTCCTATTATCAATTTGTCTTCGTTCTCTTGCTATCTTTATTTGAAAAAGAAGGCATCTAGGCTTTTTTTTTTTTAGTTCAGAACTCTGGACAGCACTTTTTTATTGGTGGATGAATGTATCCAACAATCAGCAAGGACAACCCAGGTTGTTCATCAAAAATCGTCCGGCATCTAAACTTACATTCTTGCATTTCAAATAAAGATACCAAGAGAATGAAAAAAAAATTGATAATAGGAGTAAATTAGAAAGTTGCTTAAAATGTCATGCTCTATCTGAATCACGAATGAAAACATTTGGGTTCAGTGTCCCTTTAAGTTTATTAGATGTGACAACGACAGGGGCATCGGAGTCATCTAAAGTAGCTAAAACCACCTTTAACAATACACAAAGGTGTTCAGGCTTAAATCTGAAGGATACCACCTCAGTCTCAGAAGGAATTATACTGTCTGAATCTGAGATTTCACCCTCAGAAAGTCCCGATGTATCTTCCTCTTCAGACTTATGAGGAAGGGCAACTTGGGAAGCAGAACTGAGGACAAGCCTTACTTTCTGAATTTCTAGATTTCCTCTTACGTTCTCCCTGTAATCTGGGAATGGCAGCTAATGCCACAGATACCGCTGAAGATACCTGGGCAGCAATTTCTGCTTTTAAATAAACTCCATTAGGAGTTATAGAGGAACCGCAGGGCACTGCATGTGACACAATTGAGCCTTGGGACGTAGCAGGAGAAAGCTGAGGTATTATTTTAACACATCATCCTGAGACATTATGCTCAAATATTTTACCTTTATTTTGCAAGGTTTTCTTGACACATGATGAACAAAATTGCATAGGAGCTGCAATTTGTGCATCTAAACATAATAAGCATAAATTCATGAGAGCAGGCTCTTGCTCCGACCATATCAGACATGTTGTGAAACAATAAATAAAACTTGTACAAATAAGTTTCAAAGATTTTAATATTCAATTAAAATAAGCTAAGGAAAAAATACACTTTAAATTTATCCCAAATTAGAATCGATCCCCAGCTAAAATTATGTGAGAAAAGTTAAGAAAACACATTTAATAAACCCCTCAGGCAACCCCAAACCTCAATTACTGAGGTGCCTTACCGCTAGCAATTAAGACCAGAAATGGAGAAAAACAACTTTTTCCTCAGAAACGTTATGAAGTAAAGCCGGTCATGTGACCGCAACTGCCGAGCTCAAAATACTGCTGCGACACAGAGAGGCACTAAAAATAGCTTCCTGGTACACTGAGTACCAGAAAACAGAATTTATGCTTACCTGATAAATTACTTTCTCCAACGGTGTGTCCGGTCCACGGCGTCATCCTTACTTGTGGGAATATCTCTTCCCCAACAGGAAATGGCAAAGAGTCCCAGCAAAGCTGTCCATATAGTCCCTCCTAGGCTCCGCCCACCCCAGTCATTCGACCGACGGACAGGAGGAAAAAAAACAGGAGAAACTATAGGGTGCCGTGGTGACTGTAGTTAGAGAAAATAATTCATCAAACCTGATTAAAAAACCAGGGCGGGCCGTGGACCGGACACACCGTTGGAGAAAGTAATTTATCAGGTAAGCATAAATTCTGTTTTCTCCAACATTGGTGTGTCCGGTCCACGGCGTCATCCTTACTTGTGGGAACCAATACCAAAGCTTTAGGACATGGATGAAGGGAGGGAGCAAATCAGGTTACCTAAATAGAAGGCACCACGGCTTGCAAAACCTTTCTCCCAAAAATAGCCTCTGAAGAAGCAAAAGTATAAAATTTGTAAAATTTGGCAAAAGTGTGCAGTGAAGACCAAGTCGCTGCCTTACATATCTGATCAACAGAAGCCTCGTTCTTGAAGGCCCATGTAGAAGCCACAGCCCTAGTGGAGTGAGCTGTGATTCTTTCTGGAGGCTGCCGTCCAGCAGTCTCGTAAGCCAATCGGATGATGCTTTTAAGCCAAAAGGAAAGAGAGGTAGAAGTCGCTTTTTGACCTCTCCTTTTACCAGAATAGACGACAAACAGAGAAGAAGTTTGTCTGAACTCTTTTGTAGCTTCTAAATAGAATTTTAGAGCACGGACTACGTCTAAATTGTGTAACAAACGTTCTTTCTTTGAAACTGGATTCGGACACAAAGAAGGAACAACTATCTCCTGGTTAATATTTTTGTTAGAAACAACCTTTGGAAGAAAACCAGGCTTAGTACGCAAAACAACCTTATCTGCATGGAACACCAGATAGGGCGGAGAACACTGCAGAGCAGATAACTCAGAAACCTTTCTAGCAGAAGAAATAGCAACCAAAAACAAAACTTTCCAAGATAACAACTTAATATCTATGGAATGTAGAGGTTCAAACGGAACCCCTTGAAGAACTGAAAGAACTAGATTTAAACTCCAGGGAGGAGTCAAAGGTCTGTAAACAGGCTTGATCCTAACCAGAGCCTGAACAAATGCTTGAACATCTGGCACAGCTGCCAGTCGTTTGTGTAATAAGACAGATAAAGCAGAAATCTGTCCCTTTAGAGAACTCGCTGATAATCCTTTATCCAAACCCTCTTGTAGAAAGGAAAGGATCTTAGGGATTTTGATCTTATTCCATAAGAATCCCTTGGATTCACACCAACAGATATATCTTTTCCATATTTTATGGTAAATTTTTCTAGTTACCGGTTTTCTGGCTTGAACTAGAGTATCTATCACAGAATCTGAAAACCCACGCTTTGATAGAATCAAGCGTTCAATTTCAAAGCCGTCAGCTGGAGGGAGACCAGATTTGGATGTTCGAATGGACCCTGTACAAGAAGATCCTGTCTCAAAGGAAGCTTCCATGGTGGCACCGATGACATATTCACCAGGTCTGCATACCAAGTCCTGCATGGCCACGCAGGAGCTATCAAGATCACCGAGGCCCTCTCCTGCTTGATCCTGGCTACCAGCCTGGGAATGAGAGGAAACGGTGGAAACACATAGGCTAGGTTGAAGGTCCAAGGCGCTACTAGTGCATCCACTAGAGTCGCCTTGGGATCCCTGGATCTGGACCCGTAGCAAGGAACCTTGAAGTTCTGACGAGACGCCATCAGATCCATATCTGGAATGCCCCATAATTGAGTCAACTGGGCAAAGATCTCTGGGTGGAGTTCCCACTCCCCCGGATGGAATGTCTGACGACTTAGATAATCCGCCTCCCAGTTTTCCACACCTGGGATGTGGATCGCAGATAGGTGGCAGGAGTGATCCTCTGCCCATTTTATTATTTTGGTCACTTCTTTCATCGCCAGGGAACTCCTTGTTCCCCCCTGATGATTGATATAAGCAACAGTCGTCATGTTGTCTGATTGGAATCTTATGAATCTGGCCTTTGCTAGTTGAGGCCAAGCCCTGAGAGCATTGAATATCGCTCTCAGTTCCAGAATGTTTATCGGGAGCTTTCAGGGATTCCCAGACCGCGCCCCAGCCCACTAGACTGGCGTTGGTCGTGACGATGACCCACTCTGGTCTGCGGAAGCTCATTCCCTGGGACAGGTGGTCCAGGGTTAGCCACCAACGGGGTGAGTTTCTGGTCTTCTGATCTACTTGAATCACTGGAGACAAGTCTGTATAGTAGTAAGAAGTGAATACAGCGCCAACAAGAGGCCAAGGGATAAATATACTCACAGAGAGATAAAAGAAGATTATTTAATGAACCATGTTAAAAAGCATCAGTAATAAAAGACTATATATAAAAAATGTAAAAAGCACATATAAATAAAATTACAAATACAGGAATATCTTACAGAAGCGGCTCAAAGGGCCAAAGCTGATAATTACAATAAAAACAGAGGTAATAACAGGTGATCAGTGTGAGTGGTACACCAGAATAAGAGTGTATACTAATAAAACAGGATTAGCCTAAGTACAACTGTAGCAAGTGCATCAAGCAAAAAACTAATAAACAATAATACAAACAATAGTGTTCAAAATTAGTGTTACAAAAATAGTGTTACAAAAAATAGAAAAATGCACTGCAGTGCAAAAAAAGGGGGGTAGCAAAATAATTGTATAGATACAATCAAATAGTGAGTGAGTGCAAATGGATATAAAAATGCTAGCTACTTAACCCCTTAATGACCGGACCATTTTTCAATTTTCTTACCCTTAATGACAATGGCTATTTTTACATTTCTGCAGTGTTTGTGTTTAGCTGTAATTTCCCTCTTACTCATTTACTGTACCCACACATATTATATACCGTTTTTCTCGCCATTAAATGGACTTTCTAAGGATACCATTATTTTCATCATATCTTATAATTTCCTATAAAAAAAATATAAAATATGAGGAAAAAATTGAAAAAAACACACTTTTTCTAACTTTGACCCCCAAAATCTGTTACACATCTACAATCACCAAAAAACACCTATGCTAAATAGTTTCTAAATTTTGTCCTGAGTTTAGAAATACCCAATGTTTACATGTTCTTTACTTTTTTTGCAAGTTATAGGGCCATAAATACAAGTAGCACTTTGCTATTTCCAAACAACTTTTTTTCAAAATTAGCGCTAGTTACATTGGAACCCTGATATCTGTCAGGAATACCTGAATATCCCTTGACATGTATATATTTTTTTTTAGAAGACAACCCAAAGTATTGATCTAGGCCCATTTTGGTATATTTCATGCCACCATTTCACCGCCAAATGTCATCAAATAAAAAAAAAAGTTCACTTTTTCACAAATTTTGTCACAAACTTTAGGTTTCCCACTGAAATTATTTACAAACAGCTTCTGCAATTAAGGCACAAATGGTTGTAAATGCTTCTTTGGGATCCCCTTTGTTCAGAAATAGCAGACTTATATGGCTTTGGGGTTGCTTTTTGGTAAGTAGAAGGCCGCTAAATGCTGCTGCGCACCACACGTAAATTATGCCCAGCAGTTAAGGGGTTAAATTAGGTAGCTTGTAGGGAGCTTGCAGGGTTAATTTTAGCTTTAGGGTAGAGATCAGCCTCCCACCTGACACATCCCACCCCCTGATCCCTCCCAAACAGTTCTCTTCCCTCCCCCACCCCACAATTGTCCCCGCCATCTTAAGTACTGGCAGAAAGTCTGCCAGTACTAAATAAAAGGAGTTTTTCTTTTTTTTAATAAAAAAAAATAAAATGTTTTAGCTGTGATGGACTCCTGCCTTAGCCCCAACCTCCATGATCCCCCCCCCAGCTCTCTAACCCTCTCCCCTACCTAATTGCCGCCATCTTGGGTACTGGCAGCTGTCTGCCAGTACCCAATTTGCCCCCCAAAAAAGTGGTTTTTTTATTATTTTTTATTTCCATTTTAATTTTTTCTGTAGTGTAGCAGCCCCCCACAATACCCCAACCCCCTCCCCCTCCCAGATCCTCATATATTTATTATTATATTATTACTTTCCCCCCCCTCTTCCCACTCATTGGTGTCAGTGTGGGTAGGTAATCGCGCGCATGCGCGCCCCCGCATGCTCCCGGCACCCGGCGTGCACATTGCACTAACAGGAGCCGGATGCCGGGTAGCGATGGGCCGCCCACCCGCCTCCCTGTTGCGCTCCCACCCACCAACGAACCGGCCGCATCGCTACCGGTGCAGAGAGGGCCACAGAGTGGCTCTCTCTGCATCGGATGTTTCTAAAGGGTATTGCAGGATGCCTCAATATCGAGGCATCACTGCAATACCCTGAGAGCTGCTGGAAGCAATTGCGATCGCTTCCAGCACTCTCTTAGACAAGTGACGTACCAGGTACGTCCATTGTCACTAACTGCAAGTTTTTGCAGGACGTACCTGGTACGTCACTTGTCATTAAGGGGTTAATCCAGTGAGGTTAAGATATAATTAAATAAAATACACAATATGCAATAACATAAAAAATAAAATACACAATATGCAATAACATAAAAAATAAAATATAAAATATAATCCAAAAAAGTATTCAAAAAGTTGATCAACAAATGTTAGTGAAGAACAAAAATAAGTCAATCAAAACAAAAAAATGGAAAAAATGGGTGATGAAAAGCAAGGTGAAAGTGAGGAAATTGATTCCTTCCAATGTTAGTTACTTTAACAGATCCAAATTCCTGAGTGTGGTTGCTGAAGTAGCTGATTGGATCCTAGCACCTGTCAGCTGCTCCTATAGTATCCTAAAAAGTGTCCCTGTAAAAAAAGAAATTCACAACATAGTGTATCCAATATGAGAATGAAGTAAAGATTAAAGTAATGCTTACCAATATGTCAACGGATAGGTTGCTAGTCTTGAGAAAGGCCCTTTTTTGAGGGCAGAAACGCGTTGACATATTGGTAAGCATTACTTTAATCTTTACTTCATTCTCATATTGGATACACTATGTTGTGAATTTCTTTTTTTACAGGGACACTTTTTAGGATACTATAGGAGCAGCTGACAGGTGCTAGGATCCAATCAGCTACTTCAGCAACCACACTCAGGAATTTGGATCTGTTAAAGTAACTAACATTGGAAGGAATCAATTTCCTCACTTTCACCTTGCTTTTCATCACCCATTTTTTTGTTTTGATTGACTTATTTTTGTTCTTCACTAACATTTGTTGATCAACTTTTTGAATACTTTTTTGGATTATATTTTATATTTTATGTTATTGCATATTGTGTATTTTATTTTTTATGTTATTGCATATTGTGTATTTTATTTAATTATATCTTAACCTCACTGGATTAAGTAGCTAGCATTTTTATATCCATTTGCACTCACTCACTATTTGATTGTATCTATACAATTATTTTGCTACCCCCCTTTTTTTGCACTGCAGTGCATTTTTCTATTTTTTGTAACACTATTTTTGTAACACTAATTTTGAACACTATTGTTTGTATTATTGTTTATTAGTTTTTTGCTTGATGCACTTGCTACAGTTGTACTTAGGCTAATCCTGTTTTATTAGTATACACTCTTATTCTGGTGTACCACTCACACTGATCACCTGTTATTACCTCTGTTTTTATTGTAATTATCAGCTTTGGCCCTTTGAGCCGCTTCTGTAAGATATTCCTGTATTTGTAATTTTATTTATATGTGCTTTTTACATTTTTTATATATAGTCTTTTATTACTGATGCTTTTTAACATGGTTCATTAAATAATCTTCTTTTATCTCTCTGTGAGTATATTTATCCCTTGGCCTCTTGTTGGCGCTGTATTCACTTCTTACTACTTGTGCATATTTTTTGGAGGTTGGTTAGGATCTCTGTTTGGATACAGCTTGGGGATTACCTTAGCGCTTGTACACACACCCTTTTTTCACAAGTCTGTATAGTCCCCATTCCACTGTTTCAGCATGCACAGTTGTAATGGTCTTAGATGAATTCGCGCAAAAGGAACTATGTCCATTGCTGCAACCATCAATCCTACTACTTCCATGCACTGAGCTACGGAAGGACGAGGAATAGAATGAAGAACTTGACAAGCGTTTAGAAGTTTTGACTTTCTGACTTCTGTCAGGAAAATCCTCATTTCTAAAGAATCTATTATTGTTCCCAAGAAGGGAACTCTTGTCGACGGAGACAGGGAACTTTTTTCTATGTTCACCTTCCATCCGTGAGATCTGAGAAAGGCCAGAACGATGTCTGTGTGAGCCTTTGCCTTTGAAAGAGACGACGCTTGTATTAGAATGTCGTCCAAGTACGGTACTACTGCAATGCCCCTTGGTCTTAGAACCGCTAGAAGGGATCCGAGTACCTTTGTGAAAATCCTTGGAGCAGTGGCTAACCCGAATGGGAGGGCCACAAACTGGTGATGTTTGTCCAGAAAGGCGAACCTTAGGAACCGATGATGTTCTTTGTGGATAGGAATATGTAGATACGCATCCTTTAGATCCACGGTAGTCATAAATTGACCTTCCTGGATTGTGGGTAGAATCGTTCGAATGGTTTCCATTTTGAACGATGATACTCTGAGAAATTTGTTTAGGATCTTTAAATCCAGAATTGGTCTGAAAGTTCCCTCTTTTTTGGGAACTACAAACAGATTTGAGTAAAATCCCATTCCTTGTTCCGCCGTTGGAACTGGGTGTATCACTCCCATCTTTAACAGGTCTTCTACACAATGTAAGAATGCCTGTCTCTTTATTTGGTTTGAGGATAAGTGAGACATGTGGAACCTTCCCCTTGGGGGTAGTTCCTTGAATTCCAGAAGATAACCCTGAGAAACTATTTCTAGTGTCCAGGGATCCTGAACATCTCTTGCCCAAGCCTGAGCAAAGAGAGAGAGTCTGCCCCCTACTAGATCCGGTCCCGGATCGGGGGCTACTCCTTCATGCTGTTTTGTTAGCAGCAGCAGGCTTCTTGGCCTGCTTACCCTTGTTCCAGCCTTGCGTCGGTTTCCAGGCTGGTTTGGTTTGAGAGGCATTACCCTCTTGTTTAGAGGATGCAGAGTTAGAGGCCGGTCCGTTCCTGAAATTGCGAAAGGAACGAAAATTAGACTTATTCTTGGCTTTGAAAGGCCTATCTTGTGGGAGGGCATGGCCCTTTCCTCCAGTGATGTCTGAAATAATCTCTTTCAATTCTGGCCCAAAGAGAGTCTTACCCTTGAAGGGGATATTAAGCAATTTTGTCTTGGAAGATACATCCGCTGACCAAGACTTTAGCCAAAGCGCTCTGCGCGCCACAATTGTAAACCCTGAATTTTTCGCCGCTAATCTAGCTAGTTGGAAAGCAGAATTAGCCAACTTGAGTGCGTGAACTCTGTCCATAACCTCCTCATACGGAGTCTCTCTACTGAGCGACTTTTCTAGTTCCTCGAACCAGAACCACGCTGCTGTAGTGACAGGAACAATGCACGAAATGGGTTGCAGGAGGTAACCTTGCTGTACAAAAATCTTTTTAAGCAAACCCTCCAATTTATTATCCATAGGATCTTTGAAAACACAATTATCCTCGATAGGAATAGTAGTGCGCTTGTTTAAAGTAGAAACTGCCCCCTCGACCTTAGGGACTGTCTGCCATAAGTCCTTTCTGTGGGACCATAGGAAATAATTTCTTAAATATAGGAGGGGGGACAAAAGGTATGCCGGGCTTCTCCCACTCCTTATTCACTATATCCGCCACCCGCTTGGGTATAGGAAAAGCGTCAGGGTGCACCGGAACCTCTAGGAACTTGTCCATCTTGCATAATTTTTCTGGAATGACCAGGTTGTCACAATCATCCAGAGTAGATAACACTAAGCAGTGCGCGGAGATGCTCTAATTTAAATTTAAATGTCACCACATCAGGTTCTGCCTGTTGAGAAATTTTACCTGAATCAGAAATTTCCCCATCCGACAAAACCTCCCTCATGACCCCTTCAGATTGGTGTGAGGGTATGACAGAGCAATTATCATCAGCGCCCTCCTGCTCTACAGTGTTTAAAACAGAGCAATAACGCTTTCTCTGATATGCAGGCATTTTGGATAAAATATTTGCTATGGAGTTATCCATTACTGCCGTTAATTGTTGCATAGTAATAAGCATTGGCGCGCTAGAAGTACTAGGGGCCTCCTGCGTGGGCAAAACTGGTGTAGACACAGAAGGAGATGATGTAGAACTATGTCTACTCCCTTCATCTGATGAATCATCTTGGGCAACTTTACTATCTGTGGCAATACTGTCCTTACTTTGTTTAGACGCTATGGCACAATTATCACACAATTTTGAAGGGGGACACACATTGATCTTCAAACATATAGAACATAGCTTATCTGAAGGTGCAGACATGTTAAACAGGCTTAAACTTGTCAAAAAAGTACAAAAACCGTTTTAAAACAAAACCGTTACTGTCTCTTTAAATTTTAAAGAGTGCACACTTTATTACTGAATATGTGAAAAAGTATGAAGGAATTGTTCAAAATTTACCAAATTTTCACCACAGTGTCTTAAAGCATTCAAAGTATTGCACACCAATTTTCAGAGCTTTAACCCTTAAAATAAAGAAACCGGAGCCGGTTACAGTTTTAACCCCTCTACAGTCCCAGCTACAGCCTTTGCTGCGACTTTACCAAACCCAGGGGGGAATACGATACCAGATGAAGCCTTCTAGGAACTTTTCCAACTACTTTCAGATCCTCACACATGCATCTGCATGTCTTGCTCTCAAAAGTAACTGCGCAGTAATTGCGCGAAAATGAGGCTCAGCCTACAACTGGGAAGGCCCTTCCTGACTGGAAAGGTGTCTAACACAGTGCCTGACGTTAAAAAAAAAACATTCCCCAAGCTTATAAGTGTGAATTACAAGCATAAGCATGTATAAAATGCCCAAATAAAGCAACCGATTTTGCCCATAAAAGTGTCTACCAGTTGTATAGCCGATATTAAGCCCTTTATTCTGTTTGAGACTAAGAAAATGGCTTACTGGTCCCCATGAGGGGAAATGACAGCCTTCCAGCATTACACAGTCTTGTTAGAAATATGGCTAGTCATACCTTAAGCAGAAAAGTCTGCTAACTGTTTCCCCCAACTGAAGTTACTTCATCTCAACAGTCCTATGTGGAAACAGCAAACGATTTTAGTTACTGTCTGCTAAAATCATCTTCCTCACACAAACAGAACTCTTCATCTTTTTCTGTTTCAGAGTAAATAGTACATACCAGCACTATTTTAAAATAACAAACTCTTGATAGTAGAATTAAAAAACTACAACTAAACACCACATACTCTTAACCATCTCCGTGGAGATGTTGCCTGTGCAACGGCAAAGAGAATGACTGGGGTGGGCGGAGCCTAGGAGGGACTATATGGACAGCTTTGCTGGGACTCTTTGCCATTTCCTGTTGGGGAAGAGATATTCCCACAAGTAAGGATGACGCCGTGGACTGGACACACCAATGTTGGAGAAATAACCGTTTTTTCAAACCAGATAGTTTAAAATGTTGCCTCGTTTTCTTTTAAAGCAAAGGGGAAATGAATAAGTTGCTGAAATAGAAAATTCAGCCTTACTTTTAGTTTAAACTTGAATTGTTTTATCAAATAAATATGTGTCCGAAAATAAAGCATAATAAAAATCAGCAAAACCAGTATTGAAACATTTCAGCAGAGGTTATGGAATAGTAGTTTATTGTAGCTCAATAAAGAAAGGCAAAAGATAAGTCCCTGCGACCGATTATAGAGGGTTTAAGAAAACATTCCCCATGAGGTGAAAAAAGAATCCTAAACCATAACCCATATACATCTCTCTGACAAACACTACTCTGAAGGAAAACCAGGCCTCAATATAGACTGAAAAACATAATTTATGTAAGAATTTACCTGATAAATTCATTTCTTTCATATTAGCAAGAGTCCATGAGCTAGTGACGTATGGGATATACATTCCTACCAGGAGGGGGCAAGGTTTCCCAAACCTCAAAATGCCTATAAATACACCCCTCACCACACCCACAATTCAGCTTAACGAATAGCCAAGACGTGGGGTGATAAGAAAGGAGCGAAAGCATCAACAAGGAATTGGAATAATTGTGCTTTATACAAAAAAATCATAACCACCACAAAAAGGGTGGGCCTCATGGACTCTTGCCAATATGAAAGAAATGAATTTATCAGGTAAGTTTTCTTTCATGTAATTAGCAAGAGTCCATGAGCTAGTGACGTATGGGATAGCAGATACCCAAGATGTGGAACTTCCTCCCAGAGTCACTAGAGAGGGAAGGATAAAATAAAGACAGCCAATTCCGCTGAAAAAATAATCCACAACCCAAATCAAAAAGTTTTAATCTTATAATGAACAACTGAAATTATAAGCAGAAGAATCAAACTGAAACAGCTGCCTGAAGTACTTTTCTACCAAAAACTGCTTCAGAAGAGAAAACATCAAAATGGTAGAATTTAGTAAAAGTATGCAAAGAAGACCAAGTTGCTGCTTTGCAAATCTGATCAACAGAAGCTTCATTCCTAAAAGCCCAAGAAGTAGAAACTGACCTAGTAGAATGAGCCGTAATCCTTTGAGGCTGGGATTTTCCTGACTCTACATAAGCATGATGAATCAAAGACTTTAACCAAGACGCCAAAGAAATGGCAGAAGCCTTCTGACCTTTCCTAGAACCAGAAAAGATAACAAATAGACTAGAAGTCTTTCTGAAATCTTTAGTAGCTTCAACATAATATTTCAAAGCTCTTACTACATCCAAAGAATGTAAAGATCTCTCCAGAGAATTCTTAGGATTAGGACATAATGAACGGACAACAATTTCTCTACTAATGTTAGAATTCACAACTTTAGGTAAAAAATTAAATTAAGTCCGCAACACCGCCTTATCCTGATGAAAAATCAGAAAAGGAGATTCACAAGAAAGAGCAGATAACTCAGAAACTCTTCTAGCAGAAGAGATGGTTAAAAGGAACAAAACTTTCCAGGATAGTAATTGAATATCCAGAGAATGCATAGGTTCAAACGGAGGAGCCTGTAAAGCCCTCAGAACCAAATTGAAACTCCAAGGAGGAGAGATTGACTTAATGACAGGCTTGATACGAACCAAAGCCTGTACAAAACAATGAATATCAGGATGATTAGCAATCTTTCTGTGAAAAAGAACAGAAAGAGCAGAGATTTGTCCTTTCAAGGAACTTGCAGACAAACCCTTATCCAAACCATCTTGAAGAAATTGTAAAATTCTAGGAATTCTAAAAGAATGCCAAGAGAATTTATGTGACGAACACCAAGAAATGTAAGTCTTCCAGACTCTGTAATAGATCTTTCTAGACAGATTTACGAGCCTGTAACATAGTATTAATCACTGAGTCAGAGAAACCTCTATGACTAAGTATTAAGCGTTCAATCTCCATACCTTCAAATTTAATGATTTGAGATCCTGATGGAAAAATGGACCTTGAGACAGAAGGTCTGGCCTTAACGGAAGTGTCCAAGGTTGGCAACTTGCCATCCGAACGAGATCCGCATACCAAAACCTGTGTGGCCATGCTGGAGCCACCAGCAGTACAAACGAACGCTCCATTAGGATTTTGGAAATCACTTTTGGAAGAAGAACTAGAGGCGGAAAGATATAAGCAGGTTGATAATTCCAAGGAATTGAAAACGTATCCACCGCTTCCGCCTGAGGATCTCTGGATCTGGACAGATACCTGGGAAGTTTCTTGTTTAGATGAGAGGCCATCAGATATATTTCTGGAAGCCCCCAGATTTGAACAATCTGAAGAAATACCTCTGGGTGAAGAGACCATTCGCCGGATGTAACGTCTGGCGACTGAGATAATCCACTTCCCAATTGTCTATACCTGGGATGTGAACCGCAGAAATTAGACAAGAGCTGGATTCCGCCCATACAAGTATCCGAGATACTTCTTTCATAGCCTGAGGACTGTGAGTCCCCCCTTGATGATTGACATATGCCACGGTTGTGACATTGTCTGTCTGAAAACAAATAAACGATTCTCTCTTCAGAAGAGGCCAGAACTGAAGAGCTCTGAAAATTGCACGGAGTTCCAAAATGTTGATTGGTAATCTCGCCTCCTGAGATTTCCCAAACCCCCTGCGCTGTCAGAGATCCCTATACAGCTCCCCAACCTCAAAGACTCGCATCTGTTGAGATCACAGTCCAGGTTGGACGAACAAAAGAGGCCCCTTGAACTAAACGATGGTGATCCAACCACCAAGTCAGAGAAGATTGAACATTGGGATTTAAGGATATTAATTGTGATATCTTTGTATAATCCCTGCACAATTGGTTCAGCATACAAAACTGGAGAGGTCTCATGTGAAAATGAGCAAAAGGGATTGCGTCCGATGCAGCAGTCATGAGACCTAAAATTTCCATGCACAAAGCTACCGAAGGGAAAGATTGAGACTGAAGGTTTCGAAAGGCTGAAACCAATTTCAGACATCTCTTTTCTGTTAGAGACAAGGTCATGGACACTGAATCTATTTGGAAACCCAAAAAGGTTACCCTTGTCTGAGGAATCAAGGAACTCTTTGGTAAATTGATCCTCCAACCATGTCTTTGAAGAAACAACACAAGCTGATTTGTGTGAGATTCTGCAGAATGTAAAGACTGAGCAAGTACCAAGATATCGTCCAAATAAGGAAATACCTTCGAAAAGATCCTTGGAGCTGTTGCTAGGCCAAAAGGAAGAGCAACAAACTGGTAATGCTCGTCTAGAAAAGAGAATCTCAGGAACTGATAGTGGTCCAGATAAATTGAAATATGAAGATATGCATCCTGTAAGTCTATTGTGGACATATAATGCCCTTGCTGAACAAAAGGCAGAATAGTCCTTATAGTCACCATCTTGAATGTTGGTATCTTTACATAACGATTCAATATTTTTAGATCCAGAACTGGTCTGAAAGAATTCTCTTTCTTTGGAATGAACAGATTTGAATAAAAACCCAAGGCCCCGTTCCAGAACTGGCACAATTACCCCAGCTGACTCCAGATCTGAAACACATTTCAGAAACGCTTGAGCCTTTACTGGGTTTACTGGAATGCGTGAAAGAAAGAATCTTCTCACAGGCGGTCTTACCTTGAAACCTATTCTGTACCCTTGTGAAACAACATTCTGAATCCAAAGACTTTGAATCGAATTGATCCAAACATCTTTGAAAAATCGTAACCTGCCCCCTACCAGCTGTGCTGGAATGAGGGCCGCACCTTCATGCGGATTTGGGAGCTGGTTTTGACTTTCTAAAAGGCTTGGATTTATTCCAGACTGGAGGTTTCCAAATGGAAACTGTTCCTTTAGGGGAAGGGTCAGGCTTTTGTTCCTTATTCTGACGAAAGGAACGAAAACTATTAGCAGCCCTATATTTACCTTTAGATTTTTTTATCCTGACGCAAAAAGGCTCCCTCCCCCCCCCCCAGTAACAGTTGAAATTATTGAGTCTAACTGAGAACCAAATAATTTATTACCTTGGAAAGAAAGAGAAAGCAACGTTGACTTAGAAGTCATATCTGCATTCCAAGACTTAAGCCATAAAGCTCTTCTGGCTAAAATAGCTAAAGACATATACCTGACATCAATTCTAATGATATCGAAAATGGCATCACAAATAAAGTTATTAGCATGTTGAAGGAGTTTAACAATGCTATAAGCATTATGGTCTGACACTTGTTGCGCTTAAGCCTCCAACCAGAAAGTTGAAGCTGCAGCAACATCAGCCAAAGAAATAGCAGGTCTAAGAAGATTACCTGAACATAAATAAGCCTTCCTTAGAAAGGATTCAAGCTTCCTATCTAAAGGATCTTTAAACGAAGTACTATCTTCCGTAGGAATAGTAGTACGTTTAGCAAGAGTAGAGATAGCCCCATCAACTTTGGGGATTTTCTCCCAAAACTCTAATCTATCAGATGGCAAAGGGTACAATTTCTTAAACCTTGGAGAAGGAGTAAATGAAGTACACAGACTATTCCTTTCCCTAGAAATCACTTCTGAAATAGCATCAGGAACTGGAAAAACATCTGGAATAACTACATGAGGTTTAAAAACTGAATTTAAACGCTTATTAGTTTTAATATCAAGAGGACTAGACTACTCCATATCTAATGCAATCAACACTTCTTTAAGTAAAGAACGAATAAACTCCATCTTAAACAAATATGAAGATTTATCAGTGTCAATATCTGAGGTAGAATCTTCTGAACCAGATAGATCCTCACCAGAAATAGATAAGTCAGAATGATGGCGGTCATTTAAAAATTCATCTGAAATATGTTAAGTTTTAAAAGACCTCTTACGTTTCTAGAAGGAGGAATAACAGACAGAGCCTTCCGAAAAGAATTAGAAACAAATTCTTTAACATTAACAGGAACATCCTGAACATTAGATGTTGAAGGAACAACAACAGGTAATGGATTATTACTAATGGAAATGCTATCTGAGTTTTATAGTTTATCATGACAACTAACACAAACTACAAGCGTAGGAACAGTTAACAAAAGTTTACAACAAATGCACTTAGCTTTGGTAGAACCGACATCAGACAGCGTTTTTCCAGAAGTAGATTCTGATCCAGGGTCAGGTAGTGACATCTTGCAATATGTAAAAGAAAAAAACAACATATAAGGCAAAATTATCAAATTCCTTAAATGGAAGTTTCAGGAATGGGAAAAAATGCAAAATGAAACAATCCTCTAGAAAACCAGAAGCAACTAAAAAGTGAGACTGAAATAATGTGAAAAAAACTGGCGCCAAGTATGACGCCCACATATTTTGGCGCCAAGAATGACGCCCATATTTTTTGGCACCAAATGACGCAATTACGTGAAAACTTCCGGCGCCAACTATGACGGCGGAAATGTCGAAATTTTTTGCGCCAAAAAAGTCTCGCGCCAAAAATAACGCAATAAATAGAAGCATTTTTTTCACCCGCGAGCCTAACAGCCCGCAATTTTTGAAAAAAAATTCAATTGAAAATTTTAAGGTAAGAAAAATAAAAACAGAATTTATGTTTACCTGATAAATTTCTTTCTCCAACGGTGTGTCCGGTCCACGGCGTCATCCTTACTTGTGGGATATTCTCTTCCCCAACAGGAAATGGCAAAGAGCCCAGCAAAGCTGGTCACATGATCCCTCCTAGGCTCCGCCTACCCCAGTCATTCGACCGACGTTAAGGAGGAATAATAGCATAGGAGAAACCATATGGTACCGTGGTGACTGTAGTTAAAGAAAATAAATTATCAGACCTGATTAAAAAACCAGGGCGGGCCGTGGACCGGACACACCGTTGGAGAAAGAAATTTATCAGGTAAACATAAATTCTGTTTTCTCCAACATAGGTGTGTCCGGTCCACGGCGTCATCCTTACTTGTGGGAACCAATACCAAAGCTTTAGGACACGGATGAAGGGAGGGAGCAAATCAGGTCACCTAAATGGAAGGCACCACGGCTTGCAAAACCTTTCTCCCAAAAATAGCCTCAGAAGAAGCAAAAGTATCAAACTTGTAAAATTTGGTAAAAGTGTGCAGTGAAGACCAAGTCGCTGCCCTACATATCTGATCAACAGAAGCCTCGTTCTTGAAGGCCCATGTGGAAGCCACAGCCCTAGTGGAATGAGCTGTGATTCTTTCGGGAGGCTGCCGTCCGGCAGTCTCGTAAGCCAATCTGATGATGCTTTTAATCCAAAAAGAGAGAGAGGTAGAAGTTGCTTTTTGACCTCTCCTTTTACCTGAATAAACAACAAACAAGGAAGATGTTTGTCTAAAATCCTTTGTAGCATCTAAATAGAATTTTAGAGCGCGAACAACATCCAAATTGTGCAACAAGCGTTCCTTCTTTGAAACTGGTTTCGGACACAGAGAAGGTACGATAATCTCCTGGTTAATGTTTTTGTTAGAAACAACTTTTGGAAGAAAACCAGGTTTAGTACGTAAAAACCACCTTATCTGCATGGAACACCAGATAAGGAGGAGAACACTGCAGAGCAGATAATTCTGAAACTCTTCTAGCAGAAGAAATTGCAACTAAAAACAAAACTTTCCAAGATAATAACTTAATATCAACGGAATGTAAGGGTTCAAACGGAACCCCCTGAAGAACTGAAAGAACTAAATTGAGACTCCAAGGAGGAGTCAAAGGCTTGTAAACAGGCTTGATTCTAACCAGAGCCTGAACAAAGGCTTGAACATCTGGCACAGCTGCCAGTTTTTTGTGAAGTAACACCGACAAGGCAGAAATCTGTCCCTTCAGGGAACTTGCCGATAATCCTTTTTCCAATCCTTCTTGAAGGAAGGATAGAATCCTAGGAATCTTAACCTTGTCCCAAGGGAATCCTTTAGATTCACACCAACAGATATATTTTTTCCAAATTTTGTGGTAAATCTTTCTAGTTACAGGCTTTCTGGCCTGAACAAGAGTATCGATAACAGAATCTGAGAAACCTCGCTTCGATAAAATCAAGCGTTCAATCTCCAAGCAGTCAGCTGGAGTGAAACCAGATTCGGATGTTCGAACGGACCCTGAACAAGAAGGTCTCGTCTCAAAGGTAGCTTCCAAGGTGGAGCCGATGACATATTCACCAGATCTGCATACCAAGTCCTGCGTGGCCACGCAGGAGCTATCAAGATCACCGACGCCCTCTCCTGATTGATCCTGGCTACCAGCCTGGGGATGAGAGGAAACGGCGGGAACACATAAGCTAGTTTGAAGGTCCAAGGTGCTACTAGTGCATCCACTAGAGCCGCCTTGGGATCCCTGGATCTGGACCCGTAGCAAGGAACTTTGAAGTTCTGACGAGAGGCCATCAGATCCATGTCTGGAATGCCCCATAGTTGAGTGACTTGGGCAAAGATTTCCGGATGGAGTTCCCACTCCCCCGGATGCAATGTCTGACGACTCAGAAAATCCGCTTCCCAATTTTCCACTCCCGGGATGTGGATAGCAGACAGGTGGCAGGAGTGAGACTCCGCCCATAGAATAATCTTGGTCACTTCTTCCATCGCTAGGGAACTCCTTGTTCCCCCCTGATGGTTGATGTACGCAACAGTCGTCATGTTGTCTGATTGAAACCGTATGAACTTGGTCCTCGCTAGGTGAGGCCAAGCCTTGAGAGCATTGAATATCGCTCTCAGTTCCAGAATATTTATCGGTAGAAGAGATTCTTCCCGAGACCAAAGACCCTGAGCTTTCAGGGATCCCCAGACCGCGCCCCAGCCCATCAGACTGGCGTCAGGTCGTGACAATGACCCCACTCTGGTCTGCGGAATGTCATCCCTCGTGACAGGTTGTCCAGGGACAGCCACCAACGGAGTGAGTCTCTGGTCCTCTGATTTACTTGTATCTTTGGAGACAAGTCTGTATAGTCCCCATTCCACTGACTGAGCATGCACAGTTGTAATGGTCTTAGATGAATGCGCGCAAAAGGAACTATGTCCATTGCCGCTACCATCAACCCGATCACTTCCATGCACTGAGCTACGGAAGGAAGAGGAACGGAATGAAGAATTCGACAAGAGTCCAGAAGTTTTGTCTTTCTGGCCTCTGTTAGAAAAATCCTCATTTCTGAGGAGTCTATAATTGTTCCCAAGAAGGGAACCCTTGTTGACGGGGATAGAGAACTCTTTTCCACGTTCACTTTCCAGCCGTGAGATCTGAGAAAGGCCAGGACAATGTCCGTGTGAGCCTTTGCTCGAGGGAGGGACGACGCTTGAATCAGAATGTCGTCCAGGTAAGGTACTACTGCAATGCCCCTTGGTCTTAGCACCGCTAGAAGGGACCCTAGTACCTTTGTGAAAATCCTTGGAGCAGTGGCTAATCCGAAAGGAAGCGCCACGAACTGGTAATGTTTGTCCAGGAATGCAAACCTTAGGAACCGATGATGTTCCTTGTGGATAGGAATATGTAGATACGCATCCTTTAAATCCACCGTGGTCATGAATTGACCTTCCTGGATGGAAGGAAGGATAGTTCGAATGGTTTCCATCTTGAACGATGGGACCTTGAGAAATTTGTTTAAGATCTTGAGATCTAGGATTGGTCTGAACGTTCCCTCTTTTTTGGGAACTATGAACAGATTGGAGTAGAACCCCATCCCTTGTTCTCTCAATGGAACAGGATGAATCACTCCCATTTTTAACAGGTCTTCTACACAATGTAAGAACGCCTGTCTTTTTATGTGGTCTGAAGACAACTGAGACCTGTGGAACCTCCCCCTTGGGGGAAGTCCCTTGAATTCCAGAAGATAACCCTGGGAGACTATTTCTAGCGCCCAAGGATCCAGAACATCTCTTGCCCAAGCCTGAGCGAAGAGAGAGAGTCTGCCCCCCACCAGATCCGGTCCCGGATCGGGGGCGAATATTTCATGCTGTCTTGGTAGCAGTGGCAGGTTTCTTGGCCTGCTTTCCCTTGTTCCAGCCTTGCATTGGTCTCCAAGCTGGCTTGGCCTGAGAAGTATTACCCTCTTGCTTAGAGGACGTAGCACCTTGGGCTGGTCCGTTTTTACGAAAGGGACGAAAATTAGGTCTATTTTTTGCCTTGAAAGGCCGATCCTGAGGAAGGGCATGGCCCTTACCCCCAGTGATATCAGAGATAATCTCTTTCAAGTCAGGACCAAACAGCGTTTTCCCCTTGAAAGGAATGTTTAGTAGCTTGTTCTTGGAAGACGCATCAGCCGACCAAGATTTCAACCAAAGCGCTCTGCGCGCCACAATAGCAAACCCAGAATTCTTAGCCGCTAACTTAGCCAATTGCAAAGAGGCGTCTAGAGTGAAAGAATTAGCCAATTTGAGAGCATTGACTCTGTCCATAATCTCCTCATAAGGAGGAGAGTCACTATCGAGCACCTTAATCAGTTCATCAAACCAGAAATATGCGGCTGTAGTGACAGGGACAATGCATGAAATGGGTTGTAGAAGGTTACCTGCTGAACAAACATCTTTTTAAGCAAACCTTCTAATTTTTTATCCATAGGATCTTTGAAAGCACAACTATCCTCTATGGGAATAGTGGTGCGTTTGTTTAAAGTAGAAACCGCTCCCTCGACCTGGGGACTGACTGCCATAAGTCCTTTCTGGGGTCGACCATAGGAAACAATTTTTTAAATATGGGGGGAGGGACGAAAGGAATACCGGGCCTTTCCCATTCTTTATTAACAATGTCCGCCACCCGCTTTGGGTATAGGAAAAGCTTCTGGGAGCCCCGGCACCTCTAGGAACTTGTCCATTTTACATAGTTTCTCTGGGATGACCAAATTTTCACAATCATCCAGAGTGGATAATACCTCCTTAAGCAAATGCGGAGATGTTCCAATTTAAATTTAAAAGTAATCACATCAGATTCAGCCTGCTGAGAAATGTTCCCTAAATCAGTAATTTCTCCCTCAGACAAAACCTCCCTGGCCCCCTCAGATTGGGTTAGGGGCCCTTCAGAGATATTAATATCAGCGTCGTCATGCTCTTCAGTAACTAAAACAGAGCATCCACGCTTACGCTGACAAGGGTTCATTTTGGCTAAAATGTTTTTGACAGAATTATCCATTACAGCCGTTAATTGTTGCATAGTAAGGAGTATTGGCGCGCTAGATGTACTAGGGGCCTCCCTGAGTGGGCAAGACTCGTGTAGACGAAGGAGGGAATGATGCAGTACCATGCTTACTCCCCTCACTTGAGGAATCATCTTGGGCATCATTGTCATTATCACATAAATCACATTTATTTAAATGAATAGGAATTCTGGCTTCCCCACATTCAGAACACAGTCTATCTGGTAGTTCAGACATGTTAAACAGGCATAAACTTGATAAGAAAGTACAAAAAAACGTTTTGAAATAAAACCGTTACTGTCACTTTAAATTTTAAACTGAACACACTTTATTACTGCAATTGCGAAAAAACATGAAGGAATTGTTCAAAATTCACCAAACTTTCACCACAGTGTCTTAAAGCCTTGAAAATATTGCACACCAATTTTGGAAGCTTTAACCCTTTAAATAACGGAACCGGAGCCGTTTTAAGCTTTTAACCCCTTTACAGTCCCTGGTATCTGCTTTGCTGAGACCCAACCAAACCCAAAGGGGAATACGATACCAAATGACGCCTTCAGAAGTCTTTTATAAGTATCAGAGCTCCTCTCACATGCGACTGCATGCCATGCCTCTCAAAAACAAGTGCGCAACACCGGCGCGAAAATGAGACTCTGCCTATGCTTTGGGAAAGCCCCTAAAGAATAAGGTGTCTAAAACAGTGCCTGCCGATATTATTATATCAAAATACCCAGAATAAATGATTCCTCAAGGCTAAATAAGTGTTAATATCAATCGATTTAGCCCAAAAAAGGTCTACAGTCTAAATAAGCCCTTGTGAAGCCCTTATTTACAATCGTAATAAACATGGCTTACCGGATCCCATAGGGAAAATGACAGCTTCCAGCATTACATCGTCTTGTTAGAATGTGTATACCTCAAGCAGCAAAGGACTGCAAACTGTTCCCCCAACTGAAGTTAATTGCTCTCAACAGTCCTGTGTGGAACAGCCATGGATTTTAGTTACGGTTGCTAAAATCATTTTCCTCATACAAACAGAATTCTTCATCTCTTTTCTGTTTCTGAGTAAATAGTACGTACCAGCACTATTTGAAAATAACAAACTCTTGATTGAATAATGAAAAACTACAGTTAAACACTAAAAAACTCTAAGCCATCTCCGTGGAGATGTTGCCTGTACAACGGCAAAGAGAATGACTGGGGTAGGCGGAGCCTAGGAGGGATCATGTGACCAGCTTTGCTGGGCTCTTTGCCATTTCCTGTTGGGGAAGAGAATATCCCACAAGTAAGGATGACGCCGTGGACCGGACACACCTATGTTGGAGAAATTTATAAGCATTTTCCCAAAAAAATTATACTGGCAGTCTGAAAGAAGGAATACTGATTATCCTGAATCATGGCAAATATAAGTTTAAACACATATATTTAGAACTTTACATATAAAGTGCCCAACCATAGCTTTGAGTGTCATGAAAAGAAATAAGACTTACTTACCCTAAGACACTCATCTACATATAGTAGATAGCCAAACCAGTACTGAAACGAGAATCAGTAGAGGTAATGGTATATGAGTATATCGTCGATCTGAAAAGGGAGGTAGGAGAAGAAATCTCTACGACCGATAACAGAGAACCTATGAAATAGATCCCCTAGAGGAAGACCATGGTAATCAAATAGGCAATACTCTCTTCACATCCCTCTGACATTCACTGCACTCTGAGAGGAAAACCGGGCTTCAGCCTGCTGCGAAGCGCATATCAACGTAGAAATCTAGCACAAACTTACTTCACCACCTTCATGGGAGGCAAAGTTTGTAAAACTGAATTGTGGGTGTGGTGAGGGGTGTATTTATAGGCATTTTGAGGTTTGGGAAACTTTGCCCCTCCTGGTAGGAATGTATATCCCATACGTCACTAGCTCATGGACTCTTACTAATTACATGAAAGAAACACCTTTCTCTGAAGAATCTTCTTTCTTCAACCACCTCCACTAGAGGCAAAGTAAAGACTGAGGTATGTGTGGAGTTTTATAGAGCTCTTGGGGTTTGGGACTCTTTGCTGTGGTAAGGAAGGGTAATTCCCATGAGTAATGGATCGTGGACTCTCACTACCTGTATGAAAGAAATCAAATTGTTATCAGTTATTATTAAAGGCTAATGTAAGGTAGTGTGGACAAATTTTAGCATGCTCCATGAAATACACAAATGAAATAAATGAAGACAACCACCATTTTTTTTACTGTACATACATGTAAAAACAGTATATAAAATGTTTGGAAACAATGCAACTGGGACCGTGTAGAATAAAGTCAGACATATGAGATATACAACCTTGGACAATAAGAATTATGTATTGTGTAATAATATAATAATGAAGTACTCTTAGAGCTTTTGGGGATCTTTGTCTCCTCCTAGTGGCCAGAAGTTGAATCCAAGGAGTGATGGCTTATGGACTCATCACCTTTTGAAAGAAAATCAACAAACATTAATTTGCATGCTGTAGAATCTGCTAACTTTTGAGTTACTGTTTCCTCACTAATATTACCTTTATCTTAGGAAATCAGGACGCTGCTTGATGAAATTATTTCTTTTATTATACAGAAAATAAGTATTTACATAGAAACAAGTTACTGACTAATTTAAGGGGAGGAAAGGGAAGGGGGAGAGAGAGAGATGGAAGGGAAGAGGTGAGTGAGAAGAGAGCTTAGCCTACATACAATGGCAACTTACTAACATATATCCATTCTCTCACACATCCCAGCCCACACTCAGCTGTACATTCCTCAGTCAGAGACAAGATGACTTTATTATATGAGTGGGGGTAGAAGTCACTTTCTTAGGCTATTGGTGAACAGAGATAACATCAGGGCCTTGTACACCATCTGTGCTAAAAAGGCCATCTGTGTTGAAATGCTAAATTTTGTAAGGGTTGTAAAATGTCTTAGTGAATCCTGTGGTATCCTTCTGATCTATTGTTTACATACAGTGGTTCATCAGATTTCCAACTGGTTTCCACTTATCTTTGTCTTGTCACCTCTGAACTGGAAAAGCTGGTTAACTGAGGTCAGTGTGCATTTAACCCTTTGTATCCTTGATGTTGTAGACAAATGTCCCTTAGCATTTCAATATTCAATAATGTCCATGGAAATAACAGTCTGATATTAAAGTTAGGTGTGTTCATAAAATACAACACATGCTTTGTATTTATTCAGTCGGTGTCTACATAATTCATTCTCTCTCTCAAATTTACTATTGTGATTCAGACAGAGCATGCTATTTAAAAAAAACTAAATGTATGCTTACCTGATAAATTTCTTTCTTTTCGAACATAGAGAGTCCACAAAGTCATTCCAATTACTAGTGGGATATTCAACTCATGGCCAGCAGGAGGAGACAAAGAGCACCCCAGCAAAGCTGTTAAGTGTAACTTCCCTTACCCACAATCCCCAGTCATTGATGTAAAAAGAAGAAACAAGGGTGTAAAGGTGCCTGAGGTTTACTCAAAAAACTGCTAAATTAAAAATAAAAAAGGAGGACGGGGCCGTGGACTCTCCATATCCCGAAAGAAAATTATCAGGTAAGCATAAATTTTGTTTTCTTTCCTAGGACATGGAGAATCCACGTCATTCCAATTACTAGTGGGAACCAATACCCAAGCTAGAGGACACGGAATGAACAGGGAGGGAGAAAAAAGGCAGGAGGACCTAAACAGAAGGCACCACCGCTTGAAGAACCTTTC
Source organism: Bombina bombina (assembly GCF_027579735.1). Classification (NCBI taxonomy): domain Eukaryota; kingdom Metazoa; phylum Chordata; class Amphibia; order Anura; family Bombinatoridae; genus Bombina; species Bombina bombina. The sequence goes on from NC_069502.1 coordinate 661,891,283, forward strand.
TCCCAAAAGAAGCCTAAGCTGAGGCAAATGTATCAAATTTGTAGAATTTGAAAACAGTATGCAAAGAGGACCAAGTAGCAGCCTTGCAAATCTGTTCCACAGAAGCTTCATTTTTGAAAGCCCAAGAAGAAGAGACAGCCCTGGTGGAATGAGCCGTAATTCTCTCAGGAGGCTGCTGTCCAGTAGTATCATAAGCCAAACGAATCAAACTTCTCAACCAAAGAGATAGAGTAGAAGTGGCCTTCTGACCCTTACGCTTTCCAGAGAAAGCGACAAAAAGGGCAGAAGTTTGTCTAAAATCTTTAGTAGCTTATAAGTAAAATTTTAGAACCCGCATAACATCCAAGTTATGCAAAAGACATTTCTTATAAGGAGGATTAGGACAAAAGGAAGGATCTACAATTTCCTGATTAATGTTCCGATCTGACACTACCTTAGGGAGAAACCCCAAGTTAGTGCAAAGGACCGCCTTATCTGCATGAAAGATAAGGTACGGCGAATCACACTGCAGAGCTGAATGTTCAGAAACTCTGCAAGCGGAAGAAATATCAAGGAGAAACAAAACCTTCCAAGATAACAACTTGATATCAACAACATGCATCGGCTCAAACGGAGCCTGCTGTAAAACTATAAGAACTAGGTTAAGGCTCCATGGAGGAGCAACAGGTTGAACGCCAGACGTTTATGCAAAAGGATAGACAAGGCAGAAATATGACCCTTGAGAGTACTGACCGACAAACCCTTTCCCTTTACGCCATATCGTGTGGCAAATCTTACGAGTAACTGGTTTGCGAGCTTGAAGCATAGTCTCAATGATCGCTTCAAAAAAAACCACGCCTAGACAGAACTAAACGTTCAATCTCCACGCAGTCGGCTTCAGAGAAGCTAGATTTGGATGGAGGAAAGGACCCTGAATTAGAAGTTCCTTCCTCAGAAGTAACCTCCAAGGAGGTAGAGATGACTTGCGACCCAGATCCTGCAAGGTCATGCAGGAGCTATTAGGATCACCGACGCTCTCTCCTGTTTGATACAAGCAATGACTCGTGAAAGGAGAGCAAACGGAGGAAATAGATATGCCAGAGAGTACGACCAAGGAACCGCTAGAGGATCTATCAGAGCGGCCTGAGAATCTCTTGACCTTGAAACGTACTTTGGAGTCACCTCCTTCATGGCTAAGGAACTCCTAGTCCCTCCTTGGTGGTTGATGTACGCCACTGAGGTGATGTCTGACTGGAATCTAATAAACCGGACCAAGGATAATTGAGGCCACGCAGTAAGGGCATTGAAGATTGCTCCCAACTCCAAGATGTTTATGGGGAAAGAGGACTCTTCCCGAGACCACAGGCCTTGAGCCTTTTTGAGGACCCCAGACCTCCCCAGCCTAACAGGCTGGTGTCCGTAGTCACAATCTCCCAGGAAGCAAGTGCCCTGAGACAGATGTTCCCGAGACATCCACCACGAGAGTCTCTTGTTAGGGGGTCCAGACTTATCCTCTGTGACAAATCTGAATGGTCTCTGTTCCATTGACAGAGCATGCAAAGCTGCAGCGGTCTTAGGTGGAACCATGCAAAAGGGATGATGTCCATGAAAGCAACCATCAGACCAATCCCCTCCATGCTTTGAGCCACGGATGGGTGAAAGGCAGACTGAAGGGAAAGGCAGGAAGCAAGAAGTTTGGATTTTCTGACCTCCGTCAAGAAAATCTTCATGGACATGGAATCTATTATTGTCCCTAGGAAAACACAGTTGTAGATGGAATTAGAGAACTCTTTTACATTTTCACCTTCCACCCGTAGGAACGTAGAAAAGACAACAGCATCTCTGTATGAGATTGGGCTAGCTGAAAAGATGACGCCTGAACCAAGATGTCGTCTAGATAGGGCGCCACAGCAATTCCCTTAGATTTGATCACTGCCGATAGCGCCCCCAGAACTTGTGAATGTTCTGGGAGCCGTGGCCAGACCAAACTGAAGCGCAACAAACTGGAAATGCTTGTCCAGAAAGGCAAATCTCAAGAACTGGTGATGTTCCCTGTGAATGGGAACATGAAGGTATGCGTCCTTTAGGTCTATCATAAACTTACCTTCCTGTACCAAAGGAAGAATGGAACAAATAGTTCCCATCTTGAAGGAATGGACCCAAAGAAATTTGTTGAGGCACTTGAGATCTAGGATTGTACGAAAAGTTCCTCCTTTTTGGGAACCACAAATAGATTTGAATAAAATTCTAGACCCTGTTCTCATAGAGGGACTGGTACAATAACTCCCAGGGAGGATAGGTCCTTTACACAATTTCAGAAGGCCTCCTTTACCTGGTTTGAGGATAGTTTTGACAGGAGAAATCTGCCCCTTGGAGGGCAAGACTTGAATCCCATTCTATAACCCTGGGATACTATGTCCACCGCCCATGGATCTGGGACATCGCGTATCATGGCTTGACGAAAAAGGGAAAGCCTGACCCCCACCTGATCCAAACTTGAATTGGGGGCGGAAACTTCATGCTGATTTAGAGTCAGCGGAAGGTTTCTTGTTCTGCTTTCCCTTATTCCAGGGCTGATTGGATTTCCAAGAGGACCTGGATTGGTCTGGTTTTGCAGAGGAAGAGGACGTCTGTCCTTTAAAGTTGCGAAAGGAACGAAAATTAGAAATCTGTTGACCCCTAGGTCTATTCTTCTTATACTGAGGCAGGAAAGAACCCTTTCCACCTGTAATTTCTGAAATCATCTCCACCAGACCTGGTCCAAACAGAGTCTTACCCTTATAGGGTAAACCCAAAAGATTGGCCTTAGAAGAAACATCAGCCAACCAGGACTTTAACCACAAAGCCCTGCAAGCTAGTACAGTGAAGCACTGGCATCACAGATAAAAGGTATTCGCCAGTTTGAGAGCTTTGATCCTATCTTGGATCTCCTCAACCGTAGTTTCCTCTGTAATAAGATCAGCCAAGGCATTGCACCAATAAGACACTGCTCCCGCAATCGTGGCGATACTTGCTGCAGGTTGCCGCTGTAATCCTTGATGGATATACATCTTTTTTAAGTAAGCCTCAAGCTTCTTATCCATGGGATCCTTTAAAGAGCAACTATCCTCTATAGCAGTGTTTCCAAACCGCGGTCCTCAAGTACCCCCAACAGTCCTGGTTTTCATTATAGCTGAACTAGAGCACAAGTGAAATAATCAGCTGATGGATGAGAGCAGGTTGGTTACTGATTAGCTGATTTCACCTGTGCACTGGTTCAGCTATAATGAAAACCAGGCCTGTTGGGGGTACTTGAGGACAGGAGTTGGGAAACACTGCTCTATAGGAATGGCAGTTCTCTTGGCAAGAGTAGAAATAGCTCCTTCTACTTTAGGTACAATACGCCAAGAGTCACAAATAGAGTCAGCAACAGGAAACATTTTCTTGAAAACAGAAGAAGGGTAAAAAGGAACCCCTGGCTTATCCCACTCCTGAGTCATAATTTCAGACATTTTCCTTGGAACTGGAAAAACTTCCTCTGAAGAATCAAACTATCCAATTTAGAAGACGTTGAGGGGTTGACAGCAACCGAAAGTTCAGAGTCGTCTATAGTAGCTAAAACCTACGGGATATGACAAGGTGTTGGACTGGGAAGGGCTCAAAGATGTATACGTGTGTGTATGTAAATATGTTTATGTATATTTAACACATTCATATGGTGTTTGTATATTTTACATCTCTCATACTGGACACAAGGTAAAAAAAAAGCACAAATATATTCCAGAAGGATGATGCTGACAGATCTGGGTTTATTTAGTTAGAATAGGTCACTGTCAATAAAACATCCTCTCAAGTAAGTAGTGCATTAATGGGTTACAAAAAGGCCCATTGTATATAAATGGACAATTCTATTCATTGGTCCCTTTAAAGAATGGGAAAATAAAACTACTGCAGTTCAACGGATAACACCAGAGACAGGCACTTATGTTCCTAACTCACATTTTCCTTAACATACTGCAATATATAATTATACTTACAGCATAATAAATATATATTATATATATATATATATATATATATATATAATATATATATACACACTCACATACACATATAAACACACACACACATACAGATGTTTAAAATGCCACAGTGATGTAAGCCAAGGCACACCGCACAGTATTTAGTGATATATTCTATATTATATAGAACTAATGTCTGTTGCTTTGGAATAAAAATAAAAGTGCTGTTTAGTAAGCGATTCCATGACAGCCTGGTTGTGAATAATCACCAGGTTTTAAACGCATGAGAGAAAAACAGGCTTGCGTTACATATAAAAAGCAAAACTTTAATGTGGCTCAGATGGTCTATTACTAAAAATTTTGCAAAATCAAAATGAACTTGCAGTATTAAACAATTAAAACACAAACCTAATTCCTCATTACTAACATTGTGGGGTTTTTGTCCCACATTTTTGTTGCATAAGGAAAAACATTTTGAATAGCTAGTCTTTTAAAATTGCAAGAAACAAAATAAAGCATATACTAACACAGAGTACCAAAATGATACTTTAAATAAATAGTTCATCATTTTGATGAATATATACAATTACACATTGTCCCATTGCTTAGTCCAGAAGTGGCATATCACTGTCCAGAGGAGTTGGGGCCAGTTCACATAAATAGAACAGTGTGGCTTCGCTGGCCTCTGCTTCAGTCAATGGCTCCAATCGCACTAATTTGCTTTGTGTAGGTTCTGAGTCCAAGCTAGAGTCTAGAAATGTGTCTACTTCAAGAGGCTGGTCTGTTTGTGCTTCTGCTGTTAATTCTCCAGAATCTCCGTCAAGAAGAGCCAGAAGAGGAAATGTGGAATATTGCACAAGTTGATGGTCTATGGATTTAAACACAAGAGTTTTTTTTTTTAATTATTATTATTTACAAACGTGCCAGCAAATATTTTACAATGTATTTTTTTTGGAACAAACCCTTACTATAAAAACATAATTTATGCTTACCTGATAAATTCCTTTCTTCTGTTGTGTGATCAGTCCACGGGTCATCATTACTTCTGGGATATAACTCCTCCCCAACAGGAAATGCAAGAGGATTCACCCCAGCAGAGCTGCATATAGCTCCTCCCCTCTACGTCACTCCCAGTCATTCGACCAAGAATCAATGAGAAAGGAGAAACCAAGGGTGAAGTGGTGACTGGAGTATAATTTAAAAGATATTTACCTGCCTTAAAAAACAGGGCGGGCCGTGGACTGATCACACAACAGAAGAAAGGAATTTATCAGGTAAGCATAAATTATGTTTTCTTCTGTTATGTGTGATCAGTCCACGGGTCATCATTACTTCTGGGATACCAATACCAAAGCAAAAGTACACGGATGACAGGAGGGATAGGCAGGCTCATTATACAGAAGGAACCACTGCCTGAAGAACCTTTCTCCCAAAAATAGCCTCCGAAGAAGCAAAAGTGTCAAATTTGTAAAATTTGGAAAAAGTATGAAGCGAAGACCCAAGTTGCAGCCTTGCAAATCTGTTCAACAGAGGCCTCATTCTTAAAGGCCCAAGTGGAAGCCACAGCTCTAGTAGAATGAGCTGTAATTCTTTCAGAAGGCTGCTGTCCAGCAGTCTCAGAGGCTAAACGAATTATGCTACGAAGCCAGAAGGAGAGAGAGGTAGCCGAAGCCTTATGACCTCTCCTCTGACCAGAGTACACGACAAACAGGGAAGACATTTGTCGAAAATCCTTAGTTGCCTGCAAGTAGAACTTGAGGGGCACGAACTACATCCAGTTTGTGTAGAAGTCGTTCCTTCTTTGTAGAAGGATTCGGGCACAGGGAAGGCACCACGATCTCTTGATTGATGTTCCTGTTAGTGACTACCTTAGGTAAGAACCCAGGTTTTGTACGCAGAACTACCTTATCTGAATGAAAAATCAAATAAAGAGAATCACAATGTAAAGCTGATAACTCAGAGACTCTCCGAGCCGAAGAAATAGCCATTAAAAAAAACACTTTCCAAGATAACAACTTTATATCAATGGAATGAAGGGGTTCAACGGAACTCCTTGTAGAACGTTAAGAACAAGGTTTAAACTCCATGGCGGAGCAACAGTTTTAAACACAGGCTTGATCCTAGCTAAAGCCTGACAAAAGGCCTGGACGTCTGGATTTTTGACAGACGCCTGTGTAACAAGATGGACAGAGCTGAGATCTGTCCCTTTAATGAACTAGCCGATAAACCCTTTTCTAAACCTTCTTGTAGAAAGGACAATATCCTAGGAATCCTAACCTTACTCCAGGAGTAAACCTTTGGATTCGCACCAGTATAGGTATTTACGCCATATCTTATGGTAATCCCTTCTGGTAAACAGGCTTCCTAGCCTGTATCAGGGTATCAATAACCGACTCAGAAAAACCACGTTTTGATAAAATCAAGCGTTCAATTTCCAAGCAGTCAGCTTCAGAGAAGTTAGATTTTGATGTTTGAATGGACCCTGTATCAGAAGGTCCTGTCTTAGAGGTATAGACCAAGGCGGACAGGATGACATGTCCACTAGATCTGCATACCAAAGTCCTGCGTGGCCATGCAGGCGCTATTAGAATCACTGATGCTCTCTCCTGTTTGATTTTGGCAATCAATCGAGGAAGCAGCGGGAAGGGTGGAAACACATAAGCCATCCCGAAGTTCCAAGGTGCTGTCAAAGCATCTATCAGAACCGCTCCCGGATCCCTGGATCTGGACCCGTAGCGAGGAGAGTTTGGCGTTCTGGCGAGACGCCATGAGATCTATCTCTGGTTTGCCCCAACGTCGAAGTATTTGGGGCAAAGACCTCCGGATGAAGTTCCCACTCCCCCGGATGAAAAGTCTGGCGACTCAAGAAATCCGCCTCCCAGTTCTCCACTCCCGGGATGTGGATTGCTGACAGGTGGCAAGAGTGAGACTCTGCCCAGCGAATTATCTTTGATACTTCCATCATTGCTAGGGAGCTTCTTGTCCCTCCTTGATGGTTGATGTAAGCTACAGTCGTGATGTTGTCCGACTGAAACCTGATGAACCCCCGAGTTTTTTAACTGGGGCCAAGCCAGAAGGGCATTGAGAACTGCTCTCAATTCCAGAATGTTTATTGGCAGGAGACATTCCTCCTGATTCCATTGTCCCTGAGCCTTCAGAGAATTCCAGACAGCGCCCCCAACCTAGTAGGCTGGCGTCTGTTGTTACAATTGTCCAGTCCGGCCTGCTGAATGGCATCCCCCTGGACAGATGTGGCCGAGAAAGCCACCATAGAAGAGAGTTTCTGGTCTCTTGATCCAGATTCAGAGTAGGGGACAAGTCTGAGTAATCCCCATTCCACTGACTCAGCATGCACAATTGCAGCGGTCTGAGATGTAGACGTGCAAAGGGTACTATGTCCATTGCTGCTACCATTAAGCCGATCACCTCCATGCATTGAGCTACTGACGGGAGTTGAATGGAATGAAGGACACGGCATGCATTTAGAAGCTTTGTTAATCTGTCTTCTGTCAGATAAATCTTCATTTCTACAGAATCTATAAGAGTCCCCAAGAATGGAACTCTTGTGAGAGGAAAGAGAGAACTCTTCTTTTCGTTCACTTTCCATCCATGCGACCTTAGAAATGCCAGAACTAACTCTGTATGAGACTTGGCAGTTTGAAAGCTTGAAGCTTGTATCAGAATGTCGTCTAGGTACGGAGCTACCGAAATTCCTCGCGGTCTTAGTACCGCCAGAAGGGCCACCCAGAACCTTTGTGAAGATTCTTGGAGCCGTAGCCAATCCGAATGGAAGAGCTACAAACTGGTAATGCCTGTCTAAGAAGGCAAACCTTAGATACGGTAATGATCTTTGTGAATCGGTATGTGAAGGTAAGCATCCTTTAAATCCACTGTGGTCATGTACTGACCCTTTTGGATCATGGGTAAGATTGTCCGAATAGTTTCCATTTTGAACGATGGAACTCTTAGGAATTTGTTTAGGATCTTTAAATCCAAGATTGGCCTGAAAGTTCCCTCTTTTTTGGGAACCACAAACAGGTTTGAGTAAAACCCTTGTCCTTGTTCCGACCGCGGAACGGATGGATCACTCCCATTAATAACAGATCTTGTACACAGCGTAGAAACGCTTCTTTCTTTATCTGGTTTGTTGACAACCTTGACAGATGAAATCTCCCTCTTGGGGGAGAGAATTTGAAGTCTAGAAGGTATCCCTGAGATATGATCTCTAGCGCCCAGGGATCCTGAACATCTCTTGCCCAAGCCTGGGCGAAGAGAGAGAGTCTGCCCCCCACTAGATCCGGTCCCGGATCGGGGGCCCTCGATTCATGCTGTCTTTGGGGCAGCAACAGGTTTCCTGGCCTGCTTGCCCTTGTTCCAGGACTGGTTAGGTTTCCAGCCTTGTCTGTAACGAGCAACAGCTCCTTCCTGTTTTGGTGCAGTGGAAGTTGGTGCTGCTCCTGCTTTGAAATTCCGAAAGGGACGAAAATTAGACTGTCTAGCCTTAGCTTTGGCTTTGTCTTGAGGCAGGGCGTGGCCCTTACCTCCTGTAATGTCAGCGATAATTTCTTTCAAACCGGGCCCAAATAAAGTTAGCCCCTTGAAAGGTATATTAAGTAATTTGGACTTAGAAGTTACATCAGCTGACCAGGATTTTAGCCACAGCGCCCTACGTGCCTGAATGGCGAATCCTGAGTTCTTAGCCGTAAGTTTGGTTAAATGTACTACGGCCTCCGAAATGAATGAATTAGCTAGTTTAAGGACTCTAAGCCTGTCCGTAATGTCGTCCAGCGTAGCTGAACTAAGGTTCTCTTCCAGAGACTCAATCCAAAATGCTGCCGCAGCCGTAATCGGCGCGATGCATGCAAGGGGTTGCAATATAAAACCTTGTTGAACAAACATTTTCTTAAGGTAACCCTCTAATTTTTTATCCATTGGATCTGAAAAAGCACAGCTATCCTCCACCGGGATAGTGGTACGCTTAGCTAAAGTAGAAACTGCTCCCTCCACCTTAGGGACCGTTTGCCATAAGTCCCGTGTGGTGGCGTCTATTGGAAACATCTTTCTAAATATTGGAGGGGGTGAGAACGGCACAACCGGGTCTATCCCACTCCTTAGTAACAATTTCAGTTAGGAAAAAACGTCAGTACTCGCCGGTTACCGCAAAGTATTTATCCAACCTACACAATTTCTCTGGTATTGCAACAGTGTTACAATCATTAAGAGCCGCTAAAACCTCCCCTAGTAATACACGGAGGTTCTCCAATTTAAATTTAAAATTTGAAATATCTGAATCCAATCTGTTTGGATCAGAACCGTCACCCACAGAATGAAGCTCTCCGTCCTCATGCTCTGCAAGCTGTGACGCAGTATCAGACATGGCCCTAGTATTATCAGCGCACTCTGTTCTCACCCCAGAGTGATCACGCTTGCCTCTTAGTTCTGGTAATTTAGCCAAAACTTCAGTCATAACAGTAGCCATATCTTGTAATGTTATCTGTAATGGCCGCCCAGATGTACTAGGCGCCACAATATCACGCACCTCCCGGGCGGGAAGATGCAGGTACTGACACGTGAGGCGAGTTAGTCGGCATAACTCTCCCCTCGCTGTTTGGTGAAATTTGTTCAATTTGTACAGATTGGCTTTTATTTAAAGTAGCATCAATACAGTTAGTACATAAATTTCTATTGGGCTCCACCTTGGCATTGGAACAAATGACACAGGTATCCTCCTCTGAATCAGACATGTTTAACACACTAGCAATAAACTTGCAACTTGGTTACAATCTTATTTAACAAAAACGTACTGTGCCTCAAAGAAGCACTAAACGATTAAATGACAGTTGAAATAATGAACTGAAAAACAGTTATAGCATCAATCCTTGAAAACAACACAACTTTTAGCAAAGGTTTGTTCCCATTAGAAAGTAACAATAATTAAATTTGAAACATAAAAATTACAGAGCAACGTTTTTAATCACAGTCAATATATAAGTCTCACAGCTCTACTGAGAGAATCTACCTCCCTCTCAAAGAAGTTTGAAGACCCCTGAGTTCTGTTAGAGATGAAACCGGATCATGCAGGAAAATACAAGAGTAACTGACTGGAAATTTTTGATGCGTAGCAAAGAGCGCCAAAAACGGCCCCCTCCCCCTCACACACAGCAGTGAGAGAGAAACCAAAACTGTCACAATTAAAACAAGCAACTGCCAAGTGGAAAAAATAATGCCCAAACATTTATTCACTCAGTACCTCAGAAAATGCAAACGATTCTACATACCAGCAAAAACGTTTAACATAATAAATACCTATTAAAAAGGTTTAATGTACTTTTAACAGAGTAATTCCAGTGAATACCATCCCCAGAATACTGAAGTGTAGAGTATACATACATGTCATAACGGTATGGCAGGATTTTCTCATCAATTCCATTCAGAAAATAAAAAACTGCTACATACCTCAATGCAGATTCATCTGCCCGCTGTCCCCTGATCTGAAGCTTTTACCTCCCTCAGAAGGCGAGAAACAGCAATATGATCTTAACTACTCCGGTTAAAATCATAGTAAAAAACTCTGGTAGATTCTTCTTCAAACTCTGCCAGAGAGGTAATAACACGCTCCGGTGCTATTGTAAAATAACAAACTTTTGATTGAAGTTATAAAAACTAAGTATAATCACCATAGTCCTCTCACACATCCTATCTAGTCGTTGGGTGCAAGAGAATGACTGGGAGTGACGTAGAGGGGAGGAGCTATATGCAGCTCTGCTGGGTGAATCCTCTTGCATTTCCTGTTGGGGAGGAGTTATATCCCAGAAGTAATGATGACCCGTGGACTGATCACACATAACAGAAGAAATACTGTTTTTGTAATAAGTGTGCAACATGTATGAGAATATTAAGAGACAATATATATGTATTAAAAAGCTTTAATCATATGGGTTATTATTATATGATGATGTAAGGTGAAAATTAATTCTCTCTACCTACCTCTAAAGATGTCTGGTCTACCTGTCTTTCCTGTTAAATAGAGTGAAGTGTGCCACTCAACTTCCTTAAAAGGGACATTAAACACGAAATACATTTAATAAAGCATAGTACTGAGCTTATTCCCTGTCGCCATGTTGAAATTTGTCTTTCACTACAATCCAGTGCTGATGTGTTTGCAGATGTGCAGCAACTCTCCTTAAGATACCTGCAGTATAACCTAGATTCCATAATGGCAGCACTCATGATTAAAGGGAGGTGCATGAAATGTATTTAGCGTCCCATTATACATTGTTTTGAACCATACATTATGACATACAGAATATAACCACCCATAAAACTCAAACTGCTTAAATAAGTATTTAATAAAGTGAAAAGGTAAAAAGTGCAAAAAATAAAATAAATAACATGCTTACCTGATAAAACATCATTTATGCAAGGACTTACCTGATAAATTCATTTCTTTCATATTGGCAAGAGTCCATGAGCTAGTGACGTATGGGATATACATTCCTACCAGGAGGGGCAAAGTTTCCCAAACCTCAAAATGCCTATAAATACACCCCTACACCACACCCACAATTCAGTTTAACGAATAGCCAAGAAGTGGGGTGATAAGAAAGGAGCGAAAGCATCAACAAGGAATTGGAATAATTGTGCTTTATACAAAAAAAACATAACCACCACAAAAAAGGGTGGGTCTCATGGACTCTTGACAATATGAAAGAAATGAATTTATCAGGTAAGTTCTTACATAAATTATGTTTTCTTTCATGTAATTGGCAAGAGTCCATGAGCTAGTGACGTATGGGATAGCAAATACCCAAGATATGGAACTCCACGCAAGAGTCACTAGAGAGGGAGGGATAAAATAAAGAAAGCCAATTCCGCTGAAAAAACAACCCACAACCCAAATCAAAAGTTTTAATCTTTATAATGAAAAAAAAACTGAAATTATAAGCAGAAGAATCAGACTGAAACAGCTGCCTGAAGTACTTTTCTACCAAAAACTGCTTCTGAAGAAGAAAAAACATCAAAATGGTAGAATTTAGTAAAAGTATGCAAAGAAGACCAAGTTGCTGCTTTGCAAATCTGATCAACAGAAGCTTCATTCTTAAAAGCCCAGGAAGTAGAAACTGACCTAGTAGAATGAGCCGTAATCCTTTGAGGCGGGGATTTACCCGACTCCACATAAGCATGATGAATCAAAAGCTTTAACCAAGACGCCAAAGAAATGGCAGAAGCCTTCTGACCTTTCCTAAAACCAGAAAAGATAACAAATAGACTAGACATCTTACTGAAATCTTAGTAGCTTCAACATAATATTTCAAAACTCTGACCACATCCAAAGAATGTAAGGATATTTCCAAAGAATTCTTAGGATTTAGGACACAAGGAAGGAACAATAATTCCTCTATTAATGTTGTTAGAATTCACAACTTGAGGTAAAAATTTAAATAAAGACAGCAAAAACCGCCTTATCCTGATGAAAAATCAGAAAAGGAGACTTACAAGAAAGAGCAGATAATTCAAAAACTCTTCTAGCAGAAGAGATGGCCAAAAAGAACAATACTTTCCAAGAAAGTAATTTAATGTCCAAAGAATGCATATGCTCAAACAGAAGAGCCTGGTAAGCCCTCAGAACCAAATTAAGACTCCAAGGAGGAGAAATTGGCTTAATGACAGGCTTGATACGAACCAAAGCCTGAACAAAACAATGAATATATCAGAAAGATTAGCAATTTTTTCTGTGAAACAGCACAGAAAGAGCAGAGATTTGTCCTTTCAAGAAACTTGCAAACAAAACCTTATGAAGAAACTATAAAATCCTAGAAATTCTAAAAGAATGCCAAGAGAAATTATGAGAAGAGCATCATAAGATGTAAGTCTTCCAAACTCGATAATAAATCTTTCTAGACACAGATTTACAAACCTGCAACATAGTATTAATCACTGAGTCAGAGAAACCTCTATGACTAAACACTAAACGTTTTAATTTCCATACCATCAAATTTAATAATTTGATTTCCTGACGGAAAAAAAACGAATCTTAAGGTCTGGCCTAAATGGAAGTGACCAAGGTTGGCAACTGGACATCCGAACAAGAACCATATACCAAAAACCTGAGCGGCCATGCTGGAGCCACCAGCAGCACAAACGATTGCTCCATAATGATTTTGAAAAATCATTCTTAAAAAGAAGAACCAGAAGGAGCAAAAATATAGGCAGATTGATAACTCCAAGGAAGTGTCAATGCATACACTGCTTCCGCCTGAGGATCCCCGGACCTGAATAGGTACCTGGGAAGTTTTCTTGTTTAGATGAGATACCATCAGAACTAAAACTGGAAACCCTCACATCTGAACAATTTGAAAAAACACATCTGGGTAAAGAGACCATTCTCCCGGATGTAAAGCTTGATTGACAGAGATAATCCGCTTCCCAATTGTCTAAACCTGGGATATGGACCGCAGAAATTAGACAGGAGCTGGATTTAGCCCAAGCAAGTATCCGAGATACTTCTTTCACAGCCTAAGGACTGAGAGTCCCACCCTGATGATTGACATACGCCACAGTTGTGACATTGTCTGTCTGAAAAACAATAACGTCTCTCTCTTCAAAAAGAAGCCAAAACTGACGAACTCTGAGAATGCACGGAGTTCCAAAATATTGAATGGTAATCTCGCCTCCTGAGATTTCCAAACCCCTTGTGCTGACAGAGATCCCCAGACAGCCTCCCAACCTAGAAGACTTGCATCTGTAGTGATCAAGGTCCAGGTTGGATGAATCGAAGAAACCCGTAGAACTATATGATGGTGATCTAACCACCAAGTCAAAAGATAGTTGAACATTGGAATTCAAAGATATTAAAAATGATATCCTAGAATCCCTGTACCATTAATTCAGCATAAAAAACTGGAAAGGTTTCATATGAAAATGAGCAAAGGGAATCGAATCCAATGCTGCAGCCATGAGACCTAAAACTTCCATGCATATAGCTACTGAAGGAAATAATAGAGACTGAAGGTTCCGACAAACTGAACCCAATATAATTGTCTCCTGTCTGTTAGAGACAAAGACATTGACACAATCTATCTGGAAACCTAAAAAAAGGTGACCCTTGTCTGAGCAATCAAGGATCTTTTGATAAAAAGATCCTCCAACCATGTCTTAGAAGAAACAACAAAAGTTGAATTGTATGAGATTCTGGAGAACGAAAAGACTGAGCCAGTACCACGAGATCGTCCAAATAAGGAAACACTGAGAACCTTGAAAAGATTCTCAGAGCGGTCGATAGACCAGAAGGAAAAGCAACAAATTGGTAATGCTTGTCAAAAAAAAGAGAATCTCAGAAAATGAAAATAATCTGAATGAAAACAGAAGAAGAAGATATGCATCTATTGTATCTATTGTAAACAAATAATGCCCCTTACTGACCAAAAAGGCAGAATAGACCATATAAACACCATTCTGAAAGAAGGAACTCTTATATGAGAAATCAAAAAGATTTTCTTTCTTTGGGACAATGAATAGTTTTGAACAAAACCCCCAAACCCTGTTCCTGAAATGGAACTGGTATGAATTACCCCAGATAACTCCAGGTCTGAGCAGCGCCCTTGAGACCCCAACGGGTAACCAGCCGCGCCTCACAAGACCCAACGCATACAGGTCTGAAACATACTCAGAAAAGTAGTGAGCCTTTACTGGAATAGCTGGAACATGCTAGAGAGAAAAAAAAAACTTCTCACAGGCGGTTTTACTCTGAATCCTATTCAGTACCCCAATCTAAGAAGTTTGGACCGAATTGAACCAAACAAATTAAAAAAAAAAAAAAATCTTAACCTGCCCCTTACCAGCTAAGCTGGAATAAAAAAACCGCACCTACATGCAAATTTGGGGGGCTGACTTTGATCTTTTAAATAGCTTAAATTCATACCATGTTGAAGAAAGCTTCCAATTATAAACATGTTACTTGGGGAAGAATTAGGATTCCGTTCCCTATTAAGAACAAACTAATATAAGCTTAAGATTTACTCTTAGAACTCAATCTTGAAGCAACAAAAAACTCCCCTTCCTCAGAGTAACAGTTTGAAAAAAATGAATCCAATTGTGAACCAAATAATTGATTACCTTGGAAAAAAAGAAATATGGATTTTAGAAATCAAATTAGCATTCCAAGATTAAGTCACAAAGTTCTTCTAGCTAAAATAGCTAAAGACATAGATTAACCTCATTTGTGAAAATATAAAAAAAAATGACGACACAAATGAATTATTAGCATGTTGTTCAACTTAACCAACGCTAAAACAAATCATAATCCGACTATTGTTGCCACAAAGTACCCAAACCAGAAAGTTGAAGCATTTGCAAAATCAGCCAAATAAATTTCAGGCCTAAGAAAAGGACCTGAAATAAAATATTTTTCCTTAATAAGATACAAGTTTCCCATCTGAAGAAAAAAATTAAATACTATTTTCTATAGGACTAGTAGTATGTTTTAAGGAAGAGTAGAGATAGCCCATTAACTTTGGGGATCTTTCCTCAAAACTTTTTAAAACCTAACTGCCGGCAAAGGATACAATTTAAAAACCTTAAAGAAGGAATAAAAGAAGTCCCAGGCCTATTCCATTCCCTAGTATCATGAACTGGGAAAAAAAACCTCTGAAGAAACCACAGGAGGATAATGAGCAGAATTTAAATGTTAGCTAGTCTTAAATCAAAAGAACTAGACTCCTCAATATCCAATATAATCAACACCTTTTCAACAACGAATGTACTCTATTTAAAAATAAAAAAGTAGATTTGTTAGTGTCAAATATCTGATGAAGTATATTCTAAATGAGAAAAAACAAAATTTATGCTTACCTGATAAATTTATTTCTCTTGTGGTGTATCCAGTCCACAGGTTCATCCATTACTTGTGGGATATTCTCCTTCCCAACAGGAAGTTGCAAGAGGACACCCACAGCAGAGCTGTCTATATAGCTCCTCCCCTAACTGCCACCCCCAGTCATTCGACCGAAGACAAGCAAGAAAAAAGGAGAAACTATAGGGTGCAGTGGTAACTGTAGTTTAAAAATAAAAAACACCAGCCTAAAAATGACAGGGCGGGCCGTGGACTGGATACACCACAAGAGAAATAAATTTATCAGGTAAGCATAAATGTTGTTTTCTCTTGTAAAGGTGTATCCAGTCCACGGGTTCATCCATTACTTGTGGGATACCAATACCAAAGCTTTAGGACACGGATGAAGCGAGGGACAAGGCAGGCACTTAAATGGAGGGCACCACTGCCTGTAAGACCTTTCTCCCAAAAATAGCCTCTGAAGAAGCAAAAGTATCGAATTTGTAGAATTTAGAAATAGTATGAAGCGAAGACCAAGTCGCCGCCTTACAAATCTGTTCAACAGAGGCCTCATTTTTAAAAGCCCATGTGGAAGCCACCGCTCTAGTGGAATGAGCTGTAATTCTTTCAGCAGGCTGCTGGCCAGCAGTCTCATAAGCTAAGCGGATTATGCTTCTTAGCCAAAGAGAAAGAGAAGTTGCCAAACCCTTTTGGCCTCTCCTCTGTCCAGAGTAGACAACAAACAAAGCAGATGTTTGTCGAAAATCCTTAGTAGCTTGTAAATAAAACTTTAAAGCACAAACCACATCAAGATTGTGTAAAAGACGTTCCTTCTTTGAGGAAGGATTAGGACATAATGAAGGAACAACAATCTCCTGATTGATATTCCGTTTAGATACTACCTTAGGAAGAAACCCAGGTTTGGTACGCAAAACTACCTTATCTGCATGGAAAATCAGAATAGGGGAATCACACTGTAAAGCAGATAACTCCGAAACTCTTCGAGCAGAGGAGATAGCTACTAAAAACAGAACTTTCCAAGATAAAAGTTTAATATCTATGGAATGCAAAGGTTCAAACGGAACCCCTTGAAGAACTAAATTTAAACTCCATGGCGGAGCAACAGGTTTAAACACAGGCTTGATTCTAACTAAAGCCTGACAAAAACGCCTGAACGTCTGGAACCTCAGCCAGACGTTTGTGCAAAAGAATAGACAGAGTAGAAATCTGTCCCTTTAAGGAACTAGCAGATAATCCTTTCTCCAATCCCTCTTGGAGAAAGGATAAAATTCTAGGAATCCTGATTTTACTCCATGAGTAACCCTTGGATTCACACCAATGAAGATATTTACACCATATCTTATGATAGATTTTCCTGGTGACAGGCTTTCGAGCCTGAATTAAGGTATCAATGACCGATTCGGAAAAAACCACCGCTTCGATAGAATCAAGCGTTCAATCTCCAAGCAGTCAGACGCAGAGAATTTAGATTTGGATGTTTGAAATGGACCTTGAAGTAGAAGGTTCCTGCCATAGTGGCAGAGTCCATGGTGGAAAGGATGGACATGTCCACCAGATCTGCATACCAGTCCTGCGTGGCCATGCAGGAGCTAACAAAATCACTGAAGCTCTCTCCCTGCTTGATCTTGGCAATCAGCCGAGGGAGCAGAGGAAACGGTGGAAACACATAAGCCAGGCTGAAGGACCAGGGCGCTGCTAGAGCATCTATCAGCAACTGCCTTGGGATACCTGGACCCCGTAACGAGGAAGCTTGGCGTTCTGACCGAGACGCCAGGAGATCCAGTTCTGGTTTGCCCCATAGTTGAATCAACTGCGGCAAATTCCCTCCGGATGGAGCTCCACTCCCCCGGATGAAAAGTCTGCCGACTTAAAAATCCGCCTCCGAACTGAGCAGACGTGTTTTTTTACAGCTCCGGCTCTAAGCCGACAAATTATATGTTTCTAACTGCTCAATATCATCTATTTTGCGATATGGCTGCTGCTAACAAACTGCACCCTGACAAAAGGATAACTCTAACTCTGAAAAAAACAACCTAAAGTGCGCTAAATGTCGTTTTGCTTCCACATCACAGCCAGACCGTTTGGAGTACTGGTGAGCGGCCATCTTTAATATCTAAGCAGCACCCCTACTATTATGCGATCCCCTACAGAGGTGTGAATTGGTTTGCAGTCTATCCACACATGGAACCTGCTACTTTCTCAGAGCTTTGGAGGGACTCCTACACCAGCATTTTCATAAGCTGGAAAGACACATGGCGGCGGGCTTTCAGCTTCAGCCCAGATCCCTTTTCAGAGACCCCCTTGAAGCTGGGTGCTGACAACGAAGAACCACCTGATGGTCTCAAATATCCTGGCGACCGAGTGGACTCCCGGACCACCCAGGGCATAACAACAGTGGACTCTCAGGTACTCAGTATGGCCCCACTGCGCACTCATCTTAAGGGACAAATCAGATGCTCGCGCTCAGCTGCTGCACGCGAGCCGACACAGTGTTCCTTGCTAGCCACGCACCTGAAACTGACCCTCAATTTACTCACCATCCTCCTTGAAAGCCTTACCCGCGTGGGTGACGGAGCACAACTGTCACAGTCGCCTGTCCAACAACCCTGCCGCCACTACCGCTATGCCCAATGCTTCGATAGGCAGTGGGACCCTGGAGGCACTTTTTTTTTGTGAGGATAACCTGAGGGGCTGATAGCCCTGATAGAACCATTAACAGACTGACACATCTCATTCTAATCCTACACAAGTTCTGGGACGCTTTCACATCTGGCGAGCAGATGTAGGGTGAGATCGTGCAGCCGGTGAAATCTTGTGCCGCTGTACTATTGAACTCTCTTACTGCACTTCTTCCCAGTGAACTTTATAGATAGCCCATGTTAGATACTGGTTATTACGTTCTGCAGTTATGTCCAGTTGAATGTTTTACTGTGCTTAGTACTTCTGTATGTTTTTAGTTACAAGTGAGCAATTTTGACATATATAAAGATCTGTAGACGCTCAGACTCTAACGCTATTTTTCCACTTTACCCTACACCTAGTAGGTTAGCAGCGTGTTTGTTCACATATACATATTTAACCTCTAGATATAGGTGGCATAACATTATTACGGATGTGTATTCATTTGTGAGTCCCCTTGAACTGACTTCATAAGAACTGACTAGTTGTACCAAGGACGCCTTTTTACCGTTTATTGCAGGTTTGCATTGGGTGCTGGACATTATGTTTTATGGATATTCCTTAGTTCCATGTTATATATTATGTTCATTATACTTTTAATCATACTACTGTCTAACTCCTAAACTAGCATTTTACTACAGTTTTCCTCATGTCTCTTATTGTTTGCCTGCATACTGTACCTCTCAACTGTTAACTAAGATATTCAGATGGAGAGACTTAGCCATAATAGGCATGCACATTCAGATTGTTATTTATAATAGCCTGCAGACTGAGAGATACTAAAAACTGTATGACATGTATACGGTGCACATGTTTTATCTGTTGTGCAGGTTGCTGGGGTATCTTCTTGCTTTAAGATTCAAATGTTATGGTTATAGAGATGAAACATTTTAAACTGCTTTTGTTATCACAACTAAGGATCTCTTCTATATTTATAAGTTTGCTAGGAGCAATATTCTGTATAGCTTGTGACTGTTTTTATGGCTGTTTACAATTACCATACTTAAGCCTGTAATGTTCTGTACTTTCTTGCAATATAGTCCTATTTGTGGTTGTAAGGACATTCCTATAAATTCATAGCTACAAGACATACTCTGACCATAATCACATTTTCTTTTCCACCCATATAAGCCTGATGCTTTGACAAATGCAGAGACTGTTTGGTTGCTATCTAACCTTCCTAAATATATTATGAAACCTATTACGTTAACCTTTTACTGTAAGTTTCATCTGTAGGTAATGCCCTTTTAAAGGGGTTGCTTGCAGCTACATACTGCCCTGTTACAACACAACATTGGCAACTTTCTGTTAGTTATGAGCAAACTATTGTACTCCTCAATGTGTTATTAATAGTATGCTACTTCTCATTTATTGTATGCTTTGAAAGGTTGACTATTATTATGTTTAATGTTCATAGCCATCTGACATGTAACCGTTACAGCACTTATATTTGTGTATGAATGCTGACTATACCAGGCGCCAACAATTTTTTTTTTTTTTTTTTTTGCCGCAGATCCTGTAAAATTATAGCTAACCCCCCTCTATATAGTGCGTGCTAAAACCTACAGTTTAACTACCCCTATAGCCAAGATCACTAATCGATTTCTCATAGACCCCTCAGCAACAGCCGCCATCCCCGCAGAGACATAAAGATCACCCAGATTTTAATTGCACTACATTATAATTAATACAAAGGGTATTGAATAAATCATTTGACCAAGTTGAGACGGGCGAGTGAGCAACTTGTGGGAATAATTCATCTATACACATAAGAGTTGTGCCTGTTGTCTAGACATAGGGCCCGTGCCTGGGCGGCAGTGCATAACAGCCACAAGTTTGTAAAACAGCCGTATTCCCTATTCTTACTATAATGCCCTTCATGAAGTCTGTTAACCCTTGGTTTATGCTATGTTCTACAGTCTCCCACATATCACTGCAGGGATAGTACTTCCTGTAGAGGTTGGGATATCTATCAAGCCTGGTCTACCAATGTATATAATTCTTATGACTGGTCCTACTAGCTAATGTCACATAGTGAGGGAACTCTTGTCCCCGATTTCACTTAGTTACATCTAACTCCTCTTCTTACACCGCATTTCTCAATATGCCCTGTTGCACAACCAGAAGTATAACTATCTCACTATTAGCATATATAACGTATTATATCCCATTATATTGCATTTGCATAGCTTATCAGTATGTGTTTAAATTCTCCCAATTCATGCTTTTTATGACAAGGATAGTTCTATGTCCATTCCATTATGTTTCGGTGCTCCTAAATAAGGAGATAATGCTGAAAACATGAAAACCACCACCTCCCCCCCCCCCCAACAATAATGTATCCCTTACTATAGGGGAACTAACAAAGCGGTTTATCTCGTTTATACCGCACCTAAATTATAGCTCTTAATTGCTCCCTAAGTACCCAACCCTCCATAACATAATAGCAATACGTTTATATGCCCTGTCTTGATCAGCAGGACTGATCACTGTTACGTATCGCCTACGCATGCAACTTTAACATAGCTGGTAGTTAACTTTATGGAGGTGTTCCAATGTTTCATTATAAATCTATCTCTTAGTAAGGGGGCTCGACATTATATTACTCTAGAAAATAAAAAAAAATAAAAAAATGAGGTCGGTTTGAGGCCCAAATGTGGTCTCCCTTATCCTATATTAACCTTCAGCAGTTGTTTTATTTTGCTTATGTTTGAGGTTCTGGAGAGGCCTCTAGAGTTCATTAGAAGGTTCACATTTAAATTGGCAAATCACACCTGTAATCTAGTGTTGGTCACTAATGCTTGTTCTACTTCCTAGATTGTTTGTATACACTCAACATTATAATGTATTTGACATTCTTTGTAATGACTAATTGTGCATACTGTATTTTCTTCTTTTATTGTGATTTGCTTTTTGAAACCTCAATAAAAAAATATTAAAAAAAAAAAAAAAAAAAAAAAAAAAAAATCCGCCTCCCAGTTCTCTACTCCTGGGATATGGATAGCTAAAAGATGGCAAGAGTGAACCTCTGCCCATAGAATTATCTTTGAAACCTCCAACATTGCCAGGGGGCTTCTTGTCCCCCCCTGATGGTTGATATAGGCTACAGTTGTGATATTGTCCGACTGAAATCTGATGAACCTGACCTCCGCTAGCTGAGGCCAAGCCTGAAGAGCATTGAACATCGCTCTTAGTTCCAGAATGTTTATCGGAAGGAGGGCTTCCTCCTGAGTCCACGAACCCTGAGCCTTCAGGGAGTTCCAGACTGCGCCCCCGCCCAGAAGGCTGGCATCTGTCGTCACTATAGTCCATTCTGGCCTGCAGAAGCTCATTCCCCTTGACAGATGGACCCGAGATAGCCACCAGAGAAGAGAATCCCTGGTATCCTGATCCAGATTTAGCAGTGGGGACAAATCTGTGTAATCCCCATTCCACTGACTGAGCATGCAAATTTGCAGCGTTCTGAGATGTAGGCGGGCAAACGGAACTATGTCCATTGCCGCTACCATTAAGCTGATTGCTTCCATACACTGAGCCACTGACGGCTGAGAAGTGGAACAAAGAGCACGGCAGGAAGTTAGAAGTTTTGACAACCTGACTTCTGTCAGAAAAATCTTAATTTCTACTGAATCTATCAGAGTTCCTAGGAAGGAAACTCTTGTGAGAGGGGAGAGAGAACTCTTTTCTTCGTTCACCTTCCACCCGTGAGACCTCAGGAATGCCAGAACAATGTCCGTATGGGACTTGGCGATTTGAAAAGTCGACGCCTGTATCAGAATGTCGTCTAGGTAAGGAGCCACCGCTATGCCTCGTGGCCTTAGAACTGCCAGTAGGGACCCTAGAACCTTCGTAAAGATTCTTGGTGCCGTGGCTAACCCGAAGGGAAGAGCCACAAACTGGTAATGCCTGTCTAGGAAGGCAAACCTGAGAAACCGATGATGATCTCTGTGTATCGGAATGTGGAGATAAGCATCCTTTAGATCCACGGTAGTCATATATTGACCCTCCTGGATCATAGGTAGGATGGTCTTGAAGGATGGGACCCTGAGAAATTTGTTTAGGATCTTGAGATCCAAGATTGGTCTGAAAGTTCCCTCTTTTTTGGGAACTATGAACAGATTTGAATAGAATCCCTGCCCCTGTTCCTCCCTTGGAACTGGGTGGATCACTCCCATGACCAGAAGGCCTTGAACACAACGTAAGAATGCCTCTCTCTTTATCTGGCTTGCAGATAATTGTGAGAGATGAAATCTCCCCTTTGGAGACAAGGCTCTGAAATCCAGAAGATATCCCTGGGAAACAATCTCCAGAGCCCAGGGATCATGGACGTCTCTTGCCCAAGCCTGGGCGAAGAGAGAAAGTCTGCCCCAACTAGATCCGGTCCCGGATCAGGGGCTACTCCTTCATGCTGTCTTAGAGGCAGCAGCAGGTTTTTTGGCCTGCTTTCCCTTGTTCCAAGCCTGATTAGGTCTCCAGACTGGCTTGGACTGGGCAAAATTTCCTTCTTGTTTTGCAGCAGAGAAAGTTGAAGCTGCGCCACTCTTGAAGTTTCGAAAGGAACGAAAATTGGTCTGTTTGGTCCTTGATTTGTTGGACCTATCCTGGGGAAGGGCGTGGCCTTTTCCTCCAGTAATATCAGAAATGATCTCCTTCAATCCAGGCCCGAATAGGGTCTGCCCTTTGAAGGGGATGTTAAGAAGCTTAGACTTTGAAGTAACGTCAGCTGACCAGGATTTAAGCCATAGCACCCTACGCGCCTGAATGGCAAAACCTGAATTCTTAGCCGTTAGCTTTGTTAAATGAAAAACGGCGTCAGAAATAAATGAATTGGCTAACTTAAGAGCTCTAAGCCTGTCTAGGATATCATCCAACGGGGTCTCCACCTGTAGAGCCTCTTCAAGAAACTCGAACCAGAAAGCCGCTGCAGCAGTGACTGGGGCAATGCATGCAAGAGGCTGGAGAATAAAACCTTGTTGTATAAAGATTTTCTTAAGGAAACCCTCTAGTTTTTTATCCATTGGATCTAGGAAAACACAACTGTCCTCGACGGGAATAGTTGTACGTTTAGCTAGGGTAGAGACTGCTCCCTCCACCTTAGGGACCGTCTGCCACGAGTCCCGTGTAGCGGCATCTATGGGAAACATCTTTTTAAAAGCAGGAGGGGGAGAGAACGGTACACCTGGTCTATCCCATTCCTTCGTAATAATTTCTGAAAACCTCTTAGGGATTGGAAAAACATCAGTGTAAACAGGCACTGCAAAGTATTTGTCCATTTTACACAACTAAAACCTCCCTGAGCAACACGCGGAGGTAATTTAGTTTTGAATATGGCAGCTGAGAGTTGGTTTGTATAGCCTGTTGAAACAGTGTGTTGCACTGAGAAACGCGTTGCCGTTTTTATTATAATAAATTTTAATCCTTTTTTTAACTCTCCATCTGCTGCTGACTCATTATATTTGTCCTTGGTGAAATATTCCCTGGACTTTCTCCACACGTTGCATTGAACTTCTGGACCTGCTGGTTGATCCCCACTGACTCCCGCTCCATTGGCATATTCTAACCACTCCATTCTGGGTATCTCTGGACTCTCCCTGGTGAGACGAGGATTCCCATTGGTGATATCTTCTGCTGGTCTACCGGACGACGTGTGGTTCCGGACTGCTGGTACTGCACATCTGTGCTTTACTTTGTGTGAGTAGGATTTCACTTATCTTACCGCTCACCATTTAAAGTTGTTTATGATCTGCACTATGTGGCGCCCTCTATTCTGTTCCTCTTAGATTATCATTCTGAGAGACATGAGACTCAGCAAGAAGAAGTTTTATCTTTACATTTTAAAGTCTGTTCTAAACATGAGGAACAAAATTGCATAGGTAAAACAATTTTGACCTCAAGACACAATAAGCATTTATCCATAGGAGCAGACCCCTGTTCCATGTCCATGATAAAAAGAATACCAAATTAACTGGAATGACCGGAAAATAAAATGACAATGTCAGTTTAAAATTATTCTTTAATTTTTATTTCCTCAGAAAGATCTCTCATAGAATTGAAGTTTACTCGCTATCTTAAACAAAAAATAAAATGGTACTTTGACTGAGGTATCCTACCTGCCCCTTGATCTCAAGAGATAGGAAAACAGCTGCACAATCGATCGATAAACTATCAGACACTTAGAGGCAGCTTAAAATGGCGCTGCTCCGTTCAGGAACTCAGCCGGATGAAGGGGAGGGGTCATGAGATCGGCAGAAAATAAAATGTGCAGCAAAACGAAAAGTGCGCTTTTTTCAACATAACTGCCGAGTACATCTAGACAAAGATGACAAAGCTAGATAGAACAATCTTGCCCATAATAAAATAACGGTCCCAAAGTTTAAAAGTCTTGCTGAAAAAAAACTTATATAAACGGCCTCAGGGGAGACATCCCAAAACCATATTGAAATGAACCCCTTAGTCTTACACATATATCAAGTGCCTGCACACTGCCAAATAAAATCCTTCCTAAAGGATTAAATCTGTCCCAATAATTACTGCAGAAAACTCTTCAGTGCAAGTCTCTAACACCTAGAAGACAAAAGCACTTACCTACAATCTAGCTGTCTGGCAGGAAGACGCTCACCAGGCATAACAGGACACATACTCCTTACAGAGACCTGTGGAAAAAGAAAGAACAGAGTAACCAACTCTGACTTTCTGTGACTAGGGCAGCAAATATGTTAGGGAAACAAAGCAAGGACCACCTCACCACTTCCTAACTGCTTAAAAGCCACCACTATTCTTACTCAAGAGATTAACGTGGACACAGCTAAACCCAATATCTTCAGACATCAAACTTCACCTCCTCCATTGACAGAGGCAAAGAGAATGATTGGGGGTTATGGGTAAGGGAAGTGAAGTGAAACTTAACAGCTTTGCTGTGGTGCTCTTTGCTGCCTCCTGCTGGCCAGGAGTGAATATCCCACTAGTAATTGGAATGACGCTGTGGACTCTCCATGTCTTAGAAAAGAGACAGATGATTCATTACAACCTGGTTAATATCAAGCCACCGCATAGAAAAAGATAGAAGATTCAGAACAAACTACCTTAGAGCAGGAATCCCTTCGTATTCCGTCCATTTCTCTTTTAGGCATGATGTGTCTCTGTCCACAGTGAGGAAGAGTTGCTCAGTTAGAGACCACAGAGGTTTGATTTACAGCTTACTAGTTTGGGTTGGTGGGTGGTGAGTTGGAGTCTGTCTGGAGCTGCTCTGTGCAGGATTTTTAATTTACAACATTCCAGTACCAGTAATAAAACATAATTTATGCTTACCTGATAAATTTATTTCTCTTGTAGTGTAGTCAGTCCACGGGTCATCCATTACTTATGGGATTATATCTCTCCCCAACAGGAAGTTGCAAGAGGATCACCCAAGCAGAGCTGCTATATAGCTCCTCCCCTCACATGTCATATCCAGTCATTTGACCGAAACAAGACGAGAAAGGAGAAACCATAGGGTGCAGTGGTGACTGGAGTTTAATTAAAATTTAGGTCTGCCTTAAAAGACAGGGCGGGCCGTGGACTGACTACACTACAAGAGAAATAAAATTTATCAGGTAAGCATAAATTATGTTTTCTCTTGTTAAGTGTAGTCAGTCCACGGGTCATCCATTACTTATGGGATACCAATACCAAAGCTAAAGCACACGGATGATGGGAGGGACAAGGCAGGAACTTTAAACGGAAGGAACCACTGCCTGAAGCACCTTTCTCCCAAAAATAGCCTCCGAAGAAGCAAAAGTGTCAAATTTGTAAAATTTTGAAAAAGTGTGAAGTGAAGACCAAGTTGCAGCCTTGCAAATCTGTTCAACAGAGGCCTCATTTTTAAAGGCCCAGGTGGAAGCCACAGCTCTAGTGGAATGAGCTGTAATTCTTTCAGGAGGCTGCTGTCCAGCAGTCTCATAGGCTAAACGTATTATGCTACGAAGCCAAAAGGAGAGAGAGGTAGCCGAAGCCTTTTGACCTCTCCTCTGTCCCGAGTAAACAACAAACAGGGAAGAAGTTTGACGAAAATCTTTAGTTGCCTGTAAATAGAACTTCAGGGCACGGACTACGTCCAGATTATGCAAAAGTCGTTCCTTCTTTGAAGAAGGGTTAGGACATAATGATGGAACAACAATCTCTTGATTGATATTCCTGTTAGAAACCACCTTAGGTAAAAACCCAGGTTTAGTACGCAGAACTACCTTGTCTGAATGGAAAATCAGATAAGGAAAATCACAGTGTAGGGCAGATAACTCAGAGACTCTTCGAGCCGAGGAAATAGCCATCAAAAACAGAACTTTCCAAGATAACAGCTTAATATCAATGGAATGAAGGGGTTCAAACGGAACACCTTGAAGAACTTTAAGAACTAAGTTTAAGCTCCACGGCGGAGCAACAGTCTTAAACACAGGCTTAATCCTAGCCAAAGCCTGACAAAAAGCCTGAACGTCTGGAACATCTGCCAGACGTTTGTGTAACAGAATAGACAGAGCAGAAATCTGTCCCTTTAATGAACTAGCAGATAAACCCTTTTCTAAACCCTCTTGTAGAAAGGACAAAATCCTAGGAATCCTAACTTTACTCCATGAGTAACGCTTGGATTCACACCAATATAAGTATTTACGCCATATTTTATGGTAAATTTTTCTGGTAACAGGTTTCCGAGCCTGTATTAAGGTATCAATAACCGACTCCGAGAAGCCACGCTTTGATAGAATCAAGCGTTCAATCTCCATGCAGTCAGCCTCAGAGAAATTAGATCTGGATGGTTGAAAGGACCCTGAATTAGAAGGTCCTGTCTCAGAGGTAGAGACCATGGTGGACAGGACGACATGCCCACTAGATCTGCATACCAGGTCCTGCGTGGCCACGCAGGTGCTATCAGAATCACTGATGCTCTCTCCTGTTTGTGAATTAGTTGAGCAAAGACCTCCGGATGAAGTTCCCACTCCCCCGGATGAAAAGTCTGACGACTTAGGAAGTCCGCCTCCCAGTTCTCCACGCCTGGGATATAGATCGCCGACAGGTGGCAAGAGCTGGACTCTGCCCAGCGAATTATCTTTGATACTTCCAACATCGCTAGGGAACTCCTGGTTCCCCCTTGATGGTTGATGTAAGCCACAGTCGTGATATTGTCCGACTGAAATCTGATGAACCTCAGTGTTGCCAACTGAGGCCAAGCTAGAAGAGCATTGAATATCGCTCTTAATTCCAGAATATTTATTGGGAGGAGTTTCTCCTCCTGAGTCCACGATCCCTGAGCCTTCAGGGAGTTCCAGACTGCGCCCCAACCTAGAAGGCTGGCATCTGTTATTACAATCGTCCAATCTGGCCTGCGAAAGGTCATCCCTTTGGACAGATGGAGTCGAGAAAGCCACCAGTGAAGAGAATCCCTGGTCTCTTGATCCAGATTTATTAGAGGGGACAAATCTGAGTAATCCCCATTCCACTGACTGAGCATGCATAATTGCAGCGGTCTGAGATGCAGGCGCGCAAATGGTACTATGTCCATTGCTGCTACCATTAAGCTGATTACTTCCATGCACTGGGCTACTGACGGGTGTGGAATGGAATGAAGGGCACGGCAAGCATTTAGAAGTTTTGATAACCTGGCCTCCGTCAGATAAATTTTCATCTCTACAGAATCTATAAGAGTCCCTAAGAAGGGAACCCTTGTGAGTGGTAATAGAGAACTCTTTTCCACGTTCACCTTCCACCCATGCGACCTCAGAAATGCCAGAACTATCTCTGTATGAGACTTGGCAGTTTGAAAACTTGACGCTTGTATCAGAATGTCGTCTAGGTACGGAGCCACCGCTATGCCTCGCGGTCTTAGTACCGCCAGAAGTGAGCCCAGAACCTTTGTAAAGATTCTTGGGGCCGTAGCTAACCCAGAAGGGAAGAGCTACAAACTGGTAATGCCTGTCTAGGAAGGCAAATCTTAGATACCGATAATGATCCTTGTGAATCGGTATGTGAAGGTAGGCATCCTTTAAGTCCACTGTGGTCATGTACTGACCCTCTTGGATCATGGGTAGGATGGTTCGAATAGTTTCCATTTTGAATGATGGAACTCTTAGGAACTTGTTTAGGATCTTTAAGTCCAAGATTGGTCTGAAGGTTCCCTCTTTCTTGGGAACCACAAACAGATTTGAATAAAATCCTTGCCCTTGTTCCGACTGCGGAACTGGGTGGATCACCCCCATTAATAAGAGGTCTTGTACACAGCGTAGAAACGCCTCTTTCTTTATTTGGTTTGCTGATAACCTTGAAAGATGAAATCTCCCTTGTGGAGGAGAAGCTTTGAAGTCCAGAAGATATCCCTGAGATATGATCTCCAACGCCCAGGGATCCTGGACATCTCTTGCCCAAGCTTGGGCAAAGAGAGAAAGTCTGCCCCCCACTAGATCCGTTTCCGGACAGGGGGCCCTTACTTCATGCTGTCTTAGGGGCAGCAGCAGGTTTTCTGGCCTGCTTGCCCTTGTTCCAAGACTGGTTGCCTTTCCAACCCTGTCTAACGAGTAGCAGTCCCTTCCTGTTTTGGGGCGGAGGAAGTTGATGCTGCTCCTGCCTTGAAATTACGAAAGGCACGAAAATTAGACTGTTTGGACTTTGATTTGGCCCTGTCCTGAGGAAGGGAGTGACCCTTACCTCCAGTAATGTCAGCAATAATTTCTTTCAAGCCAGGCCCGAATAAGGTTTGCCCTTTGAAAGGAATATTAAGCAATTTAGATTTAGAAGTTACATCTGCTGACCAGGATTTAAGCCATAGCGCTCTGCGCGCCCGGATGGCGAATCCGGAGTTCTTAGCCGTTAGTTTGGTTAAATGCACCACGGCATCCGAAACAAATGCATTAGCTAGCTTAAGGGCTTTAAGCTTGTTCATAATCTCATCCAATGGAGCTGTGCGAATAGCCTCTTCCAGAGACTCAAACCAGAATGCCGCCGCAGCAGTGACGGGCGCAATGCATGCAAGGGGCTGTAATATAAAACCTTGTTGAACAAACATTTTCTTAAGGTAACCTAATTTTTTATCCATTGGATCTGAGAAAGCACAACTATCCTCCACCGGGATAGTGGTACGCTTGGCTAAAGTAGAAACTGCTCCCTCCACCTTAGGGACCGTCTGCCATAAGTCTCGTGTGGTGGCGTCTATTGGGAACATTTTTCTAAATATCGGAGGAGGGGAAAAAGGCACACCGGGTCTATCCCACTCCTTGCTAATAATCTCTGTAAGCCTTTTAGGTATAGGAAAAACGTCAGTACACACCGGTACCGCATAGTATTTATCCAGCCTACATAATTTCTCTGGGATTGCCACCGTGTCGCAATCATTCAGAGCCGCTAACACCTCCCCTAGCAATACACGGAGGTTCTCAAGCTTAAATTTAAAATTTGAAATTTCTGAATCCGGTCTCCCCGGATCAGATCCGTCACCCACAGAATGAAGCTCTCCGTCCTCATGTTCTGCAAATTGTGACGCAGTATCTGACATGGCTCTTGTGTCATCGGCGCGCTCTGTCCTAAACCCAGAGCTATCGCGCTTGCCTCTTAACTCAGGCAAATTAGATAATACTTCTTTCATAACATTAGCCATATCATGCAAAGTGATTTGTAAGGGCCTTGATGTACTTGGCGCCACAATCTCACGCACCTCCTGAGCGGGAGGCGAAGGTACTGACACGTGAGGAGAGTTAGACGGCATAACTTCCCCCTCGATGTCTGGTGATAATTTCTTTACCGGTAAAGACTGACTTTTATTTAAAGTAACATCAATACAATTGGTACACAAATTTCTATTGAGCTCCACATTGGCTTTTAAACATAATGAACAAGTAGATTCATCTGTATCAGACATGTTTAACAGACTAGCAATGAAGGCTAGCAAGCTTGGAAAAAAACTGTCAGTGAATTTACAAGCAATATGAAAAAACGCAGCAGCGCTTTTAAAAACACAAAAAAAAACTGTCACAGTTGAAATAACAATGAACTAATTCAGTTATAGCCAACAATTTTAACAATAAATGTATGAATTTAGCAGAGGATTGCACCCACTAGCAAACGGATGATTAACCCCTCAATACCCACAACCGGATAATCAATTTTAGATTTAACGTTTTTCTCACAGTCAAACACACTGTCACAGGTCTGCTGTGACGGATTACCTCCCTCAAAATTGAATTTTGAAGACCCCTGAGCTCTCTGGAGACGTCCTGGATCAAGGAGGAAAAGGCAGGAAGACTGTGCTAGAATTTTATCTGCGCAACAAGGCGCTAAAAAAGGCCCCTCCCACTCATATTACAACAGTGGGAGACCTGTTACAACGGTTTCTATGCAGAAATAAACGTTAGCCATGTGGAAAAAAAATCATGCCCAAAAAGATTTATCACCAAAGTACCTCACAAAACGAATAACATGCCAGTAAACGTTTTAAAAACAACTTTTCCAGTGTTATGTAAAGTTATCACTAAGCCTGCTACCAGTCGCTTCTACTGCAGTTAAGGCCTATACATTTATTTCAGTATTAACAGTATTTTCTCAGTCAAATTCTAGTCCCTAGAAAATAACTCAACTGTGCATACATTTAACAGCCTGATACCAGTCGCTACTACTGCATTAAAGGCTGTACTTACATCATATGGGTAACGGCAGTGTTTTCTTAGTCAATTCCATTCCTAGAAAATATTTTACTGCACATACCTCATTTGCGGAGGACCCCGCATGCTATTCCCCTTTCTGAAGTTACCCCTCCTCAGAATGCGCGAGAACAGCCAGTGGATCTTAGTTACGTCTGCTAAGATCATAGAAAACGCAGGCAGATCTTCTTCTTCTAAATACTGCCTGAGAGAAAAAACAGCACACTCCGGTGCCATTTTAAAATAACAAACTTTTGATTGAAGTATTAAGTAAAAAACTCCTGTCTCCTCTCACAACCTCCTTTGTTGAGACTTGCAAGAGAATGACTGGATATGACATGTGAGGGGAGGAGCTATATAGCAGCTCTGCTTGGGTGATCCTCTTGCAACTTCCTGTTGGGGAGAGATATAATCCCATAAGTAATGGATGACCCGTGGACTGACTACACTTAACAAGAGAAAGCTGATTTTTGTGTGTGATCTAATAATGCTAAAAATGAAATTTATGTTTACCTGATAAATTTGTTTCTTTTACGATATGACGAGTCCATGGATTTCATCCTTACTTGTGGGATATCGCCTCCTGGTCAGCAGGAGGAGGCAAAGAGCACCACAGCAGAGCTGTATATATAGCTCCTCCCTTCCCTCCCACTCCAGTCATTCGACCGAAGTTAGGAAGAGAAAGGAAAAGCCAAGGTGCAGAGGTGACTGAAGTTAAACAAAATTAAAGACCTGTCTTAGAAAAAAACAGGGTGGGCCGTGGACTCATCGTATCGTAAAAGAAACAAATTTATCAGGTAAGCATAAATTTAATTTTCTTTTACAAGATACGATGAGTCCACAGATTTCATCCTTACTTGTGGGATACAATACCAAAGCTATAGTACAAGGAAGAAAAGGGAGGGACAAGACAGGGAACCTAAACAGAAGGCACCACTGCTTGAAGAACTTTCCTCCCAAAAACAGCCTCAGACGAGGCAAAAGTATCGAATTTGTAAAATTTGGAATAAGTGTGAAGAGAAGACCAAGTTGCAGCTTTGCAAATCTGTTCGACAGATGCATCATTTTTGAATGCCCATGAGGAAGCCACAGCCCTAGTAGAATGAGCCGTAATTCGTTCAGGAGGCTGCAGTCCAACAGTCTCATATGCAAACCAGATGATACTCTTCAGCCAAAACGAAAGAGAGGTAGCCGTAGCCTTCTGACCCCTACGCTTCTCAGAAAACACAATAAACAGGGAAGACGATTGACGAAAATCCTTAGTGGCCTGTAAGTAAAACTTTAAAGCACGGACCACGTCCAAATTATGTAACAGCCGATCCTTCTTAGAAAAAGGGTTAGGACACAAGGAAGGAACAACAATTTCCTGATTAATATTTTTATTAGAAACAACCTTAGGAAGAAAACCAGGTTTGGTACGTAACACCACCTTATCAGACTGGAAAATAAGATAAGAAGAATCACATTGTAATGCCGAAAGCTCAGAAACTCTGCGAGCAGAAGAAATAGCAACCAAAAATAAAACCTTCCAAGATAACTTAATATCTATGGAATGCATAGGTTCAAACGGAACCCCTTGAAGAACATTAAGAACTAACTTCAAACTCCAAGGAGGAGCAATTGGTCTAAACACAGGCCTGATTCTAGTCAAAGCCAGACAAAAAGATTGAACATCTGGAACATCTGCCAGACGCTTGTGTAGTAAAATAGACAGAGCAGAAATCTGTCCCTTTAAGGAACTTGCTGACAATCCTTTCTCCAATCCTTCTTGGAGAAAAGACAAAATCCTGGGAATCCTAACCCTACTCCATGAGTAGCCCTTGGATTCGCACCAATAAAGATATTTACGCCATATCTTATGGTAAATCTTTCTAGTAACAGGCTTACGTGCATGAATCAAGGTATCTATGAACGAATCAGAAAACCCTTGTTGAGATAAAATCAAGCGTTCAATCTCCAAGCAGTTAGCTGCAGAGAAACTAGATTCGGATAATGGAAGGGTCCCTGAATGAGGTCTCAAGGTGGCTGAGATGACATGTCCACCAGATCGGCATACCAAGTCCTGCGAGGCCACGCAGGCGCGTTTAGGATAACTTATGCCCTCGCCTGTTTGACTCTAGCAATCACCCGGGGAAGGAGAACAAATGGAGGGAACACATAAGCTAGGCTGAAAGACCGAGGAACTGCCAAGGCATCTATCAGCTCGGCCTGGGGATCCCTGGACCCATCTCGGAAGCTTGGCATTCTGACGAGATGCCATAAGATCCAACTCCGGCCTGCCCCACTTGAGAATCAGGTTGGCAAATACCTCCGGATGGAGTTCCCATTTCCCCAGATGAAAAGTCTGTCTGCTCAGAAAATCCGCTTTCCAGTTTTCCACTCCTGGGATGTAGATTGCCGACAGATAACAAGAGTAAGCCTACGCACACTGAATTATCTTGGCTACTTCTGTCATCGCTAAGGAACTTCTTGTTCCTCCCTGATGATTGATGTAGGCTACAGTCGTGATGTTGTCCGACGGGAATCTGATGAATTTGGCCGAAGCCAACTGAGGCCAAGCCTGAAGCGCATTGAATATTGCTCTCAACTCCAGGATATTGATGGGAAGTAGAGACTCCGATCGAGTCCACACACCATGAGCCCTCAGGGAGTTCCAGACTGCTCCCCAACCTATCAGGCTGGCGTCCGTTGTCACCATCACCCATGAAGGTCTGCGGAAGCATGTCCCTTGGGACAGATGATCCGGCGACAACCACCATAGAAGAGAGTCCCTTGTCTCGTGATCTAGATCTATTTGAGGAGACAAATTTGCATAATCTCCATTCCATTGTCTGAGCATGTTCAGCTGTAGAGGTCTGAGATGAAAACGAGCAAACGGAATGATGTCCATTGCCACTACCATCAATCCAATTGCCTCCATGCACTGAGCCACTGACGGCCGAGGATTGGACTGAAGGGTTCGGCAGGTATTCAGAATCTTTAACTTTCTGACGTCCGTCAAAAAGATCTTCATGGACAGAGAGTCAATTAGAGTTCCCAAGAAAGGAACCCTGGTCTGTGGAACCATCAAACTCTTTTCTAGATTCACTTTCCACCCGTGAGTCCTTAGAAAGGACAAAACAATGTCGGTATGAGACTTGTTAGCTGATAAGACGACGCCTGGATCAGAATATCGTCCAGATAAGGCGCCACTGTAATGCCCCGCGGCCTGAGAACCACTAGCAGAGACCCCAGAACCTTCGTGAAAATTCTGGGCGCCGTGGCCAGACCAAAAGGAAGAGCCACTAACTGAAAATGTTTGTCCAGAAAGGCAAAACGGAGGAACTTGTGATGATCTTTGTGGATAGGAACATGAAGATATGCATCCTTTAGATCCATGGTAGTCATAAATTGACCCTCCTGGATCAATGGAAGAATGGTACGAATAGTTTCCATCTTGAAAGATGGAACCCTGAGAAACATTTTTGAGATCTAAAATGGGTCAGAACGTTCCCTCCTTTTTGGGAACTACAAACAGATTTGAATAAAATCCCTGTCCCTGTGTTGGAACGGGACATATTACTCCCATGGAAAAAGAGGTCTCCTACACAACGTAAGAACGCCTCTATTTTTATCTGGTCTACAGATAATCGAGAAAGAAGAAACCTTCCTCTGGGGGGAGAATTTCTGAACTCCAGCTGATAACTCTGAGACACAATTTCTAGTGTCCAGGGATCCTGAACATCTCTTATCCAAGCCTAATAATTCCCTTCCTGTTTAGCAGAAGAGGAAGAGGGAACTGCCTTGAAATTTCGAAAGGAACGAAAATTACTCTGTCGCCCAATCTGTTTGGACTTTTTATCCCGAGGGAGGAGATGACCCTTGCCTCCCGTTATGTCAGAAATAATTTCCTTCAAGTCAGGCCCGAACAGGGTCTTCCCCTTGTAAGGAATAGCCAAAAGCTTAGACACATCCGCAGACCAAGACTTCAACCATAAAGCCCTGCGTACTAAGATGGCAAAGCCTGAACTCTTAGCCGCCAATTTAGTGATCTGCAGAGAAGCATCCGTAATAAACAAAATTAGCTAACTTAAGAGCTTTAATCCGATCCTGTATCTCCTCCGGAGGAGTCTCCATCTTAAGAGACTCTTCCAGGGCATCGAACCAATAAGCGGCCGCGGTGGTAACTAACAATACAGGCCAACGGCTGCAAAATGAATCCCTGGTGAACATACATCTTCTTAAGGAGACCCTCCAACTTCTTATCCTTGGGGTCCTTAAAAGCACAACTATACTCAATAGGGATAGTAGTCCGTTTGGCAAGGGTAGATATGGCTCCCTCAACCTTGGGAACCGTCTGCCAAGAATCCCTAATAGCGTCAGTTATAGGGTACATTTTCTTAAAAATAGGAGAAGGGGAGAATGGAATACCTGGCCTCTCCCACTCTTTAGCAAGGATCTCCGAAGTTCTCTTAGGAACTGGAAAAACATCAGAGTAAGAAGGAACTTCCAAATATTTGTCTAACTTACTCAATTTTTCTGGAGGGACCACTATTGAGTCACAATCATCCAGAGTAACCAACACCTCCCTTAGTAATAGGCAAAGGTGTTCAAGCTTAAACCTGAAAGATACTTCAGAGTCAGTCATGGGCAAGGCGCTCCCAGAATCAGAGAGTTCACCCTCAGACAGGACCTCCGTGTCCTCCCGTTCACTGCGGACGCGGACATCCTCAATTGCCATCAGAGAATCAGAGGCTGAATTGACCACACAATGGTCTCTTCTTGAACGCTTGCCGTGTGATATATTTGGAAAATTAGATAACGCATCAGAAAGAGTAGAAGACATCACTGCAGCAATGTCTTAATGTAAATGCGTCAGGAACTGGCAAAATACCTGGCACCGCTTGAGCGGGAGTTAAAGGCTGTGACGCTTGGGGAGAAAGCTGCAGCATACTCTGCATCTCATCTGTAGACTCTTGAGAAGCATCCGCTTTAGGCAATGATGTATCAAAAAAAATATGGGCTTTATAGTGTAAAGCCCTCTGAACACATGAAGGGCAAAAAGGAACAGGAGGTTCCACAGGGGCATTCAAACAAATAGAACATGGAACAGTTTGAATTACATCTGAATCCATTATTTGACAGAGAAACATAAACAACAACTTGTCTCTTTAAAATAAAATATTTTTTAACTGAAAGAGAAAAACTAACTGTCAGTACCCAGATACACCGGATGGAACTCACTGACACAATAATAGTAGGGAAAATGCTTGTTACTAGCAAAGGGCAATAATTTTGAAAGACTTCAGACACCCATGAAAAATACTGGCACCTCGCCTCAGCAGCTCTGATCGACTAACAGTCAAATCCACCTCTAAATTCAGGTCCGGATCAGTACTATGACGCTGCAAACCGCTTGCTTCTAAACCATGCGGTTGTAGCGTTTCACTATCATTACATAACAGCAACTTCCAGAAGTGAGTGCTGCACGGAATAACTACAGCCCCAGCACGCCAAGAAAGTTCCGCCTATCGTGGGCGTGATCTAAGCCCATAGTAATCAGTGATACTGCCATATTGTCAGACCGGGCAAGAATGTAAATGAAGCCCACGAGGTTGTGACGTCTCCGCAATAGGAAACACAGAAATTAGCCCTATAATGTGAACCGGATGGCTCCGGCAATAAAAAAGGCACATAACATCCCCAGCGTCCGCCAAAAAAAACAAACTTGAGGCATACACATCAATAACCATGAGCCCTATAATCGTGTCATCTTTAAGTAACACACAGCTTTAGGGAGAGTAACATATCAGTGTGGGCGCTACCTAACCCTAAGAGCACCCACACTCTGTAGACAAGGAGCCCTGTGAGAGCCCATGATCTGTCCAGCAGAACAAAAACGTACAGCCATATCTGAGATTTTTTGCACCCAGAAAAAGTAAGGCTGCACTTACCTCAATGCTGAGTAACAGCATAAAAACGTCCCACAGTGTCAAGAGGTCTTCTCCCTCCAGCAGCTCTGTGGACACAGAAGGGCCTTAATTACTATATGCTAAGACCATAATCCAGAAGGGCAGCACAAGTATGGGAGGCGCAGTGAGGCTAAAACCCCACCAGTTCCCACTGCTCTAAAGCCACCTGTAGCTCTACTCAAGAGGCTGACAAGGAATACGGCTACACCCTATAGTAAAATAGTACACTTTGGCACCATTTTAAAAATAATAAACTCTTGACTGAAGAATCTAAACTAACACCTCACTTTACCTCTTCCTATCACTAACACAGGCAAAGAGAATGACTGGAGTGGGAGGGAAAAGAGGAGATAGAGATATATATATATATATATAAATATAAATAAAACACACATATATATATATATATATATATATATATATATACACACACACTCCTAATAGGAAGGCGGATTTGTCATCGATATGCTAATAAAGCAGCAGATGAGGGCGGAGGATCGGCGTTATGTTTACCATAACGCAAAGATAAGTATTTTAAAAAATAAGCATCTTTGTAAACTTTATTGAATTAAAGTACCCCGGTTTAAGAGTATTATGTGATACTGAGCTTTTACTCGTTCCATAAGCCAGGATCACATGGGCTCATTTAATATCATTGGTCTGGGACAATAAGAATTAGAGCTATGCTGAACTACAGGCTGGCTGACGTAACAGAGAATGCAAAGTACGAGCAGCACAATCAAAACTAATAAAAACTAAAATGTATCCAAACTATTGAAGGGACTATTATTTTAATGGTTTGAATACATTTTAATTAGATGGTTTGCTACTGCTGTTCATACTTTGTATTTTTTGTTGACAGAGTCAATGGAAATCTCTGTACCTGGCATGGACCAAACAATTTACCTCAACGGAACAGAGCGATCAGTAAGATCCAGCTAAGAAGTAATGGTAGAATCCTTGCAGTTTACATGAATGGAAAAGACAGAGTTGTGTATACAAGAGAAATAATTAATCCAGTAGTATGAGAATTATAAAAGGAGAAATGTTAAATAAAACAGGAGAAGAAAGCAGGCAGGAATAGTAAAGCTGTTTCTCTTAAGCAGTTTGTATGCAGTTGTGATAACTTGCCATAGAACAAGCTATTAAGCTGGTAGAGCACTTTTCTATGCAATGTCTGCCTTTTTTAAGTTATGGCTTGATATAGTAGTAACAAATTACAATACTACATTATGTGTAGTCATATAATATGTGAGAGATTTAATTACAGTTTATACATTGCACACTCTTTCATAGCAATTTACTTTAAAAAAAAAAAAAAAAAAATACTTGTGGCTTGGACTAGGGTTGCTAAATACAAGGGAGAAAAAAAAACAAAAAAACACCCACATACCAGATTTGTAGTTATCCCCTTTGCAACCTTCAGATTCTTTAAAGCCAGTGCTTTTCAGAGACTCCAAACCTTTTGATTCCAGCTGTAAGCAAAAAAAAAATCAGAAAAGGTATTTATGAAATCATAAGCAAGAAATGCAAATGATGTTGTTTATATTGAGCATTTTTTTAAGTAAAATGTAAACAAGAGAGGTTATTTTTCTGACAAAGTTAAACATGCATAAAATGAGAGCTTACCGAGAGAAGCAGATGTCTCAGGCTACAAACTATATGATTAAACACACTCTTTAGAA
The DNA here is from genome assembly GCF_027579735.1 of Bombina bombina. Classification (NCBI taxonomy): domain Eukaryota; kingdom Metazoa; phylum Chordata; class Amphibia; order Anura; family Bombinatoridae; genus Bombina; species Bombina bombina. The sequence continues at coordinate 661,930,085 of NC_069502.1, forward strand.
CACAAAGGAAATTCACATTTTGCTGCAACACAATGAAAAGTTCCCTGTGAAGGTATGCAGTGGTACATGGGCAAATGCAAAGTGTTTGTACTGATCACAGATTTTCAGACTTCCAAAACAGCACCTACTCAGAGAGCATAGAAGTGCATGTACATTCAATGGTGACACAAACTGAATTAGCACCAACACAATATACGCTCTTTGAGCAGGCCGTTTTTGAATGCACATGCATAAGGCATATAGGGATAGGTTTTACTAGAAGAAGTTTTACCAATAAAAACAAACATTCTAGTAATAGTTCTATTAAAAACACATTAAGCTGCTGGACACAACTACCCTAGAATAGTTACTACTCAAAATCGTATTGCATTTGATCCAGCAAGTCTTTTCAAATCTGTTCTTTCTTAATAGCTTAAAGGTGCCAGATACTGAAGCTCCACCTCTTTGTATTGGGGGCTGCCATCTCGGAGCTAAGGTATTCTCTCAGCCCGTGACAGAAGCTGTGCACACTCACAGATCAGTAATATTGCCTATTTTTTACAGCTGTATAATGTATTTGAGGTCAGGATGCATGATACAAAGCAGGAGCTATTAATTTTTTGCTGTGGCTGCATTGCTTTATATAACTGTTGAATGCTTTTCTAAATATATTTTGTGTAAATGTAAAACTGTGTAAAAAATTTAAAATGTAAAGCTGCCATTGTATCATGCACACTAACATGAATCACATTACAGAGCTGTAAAAAAAGTGGACAATTTTAATGATCTGTGAGTGTGCACAGCTTTTGTCACAGGCTGTGAAAATACCTGCGTTCCAAGATGGCAGCCCATAATACAAAGAGGCAGAGCTTCAGTATCTAGCACCTTTAACCCTTTAAGGACACAGCTTTCAGTTTGCTCAATTGTTTTATGACGGAAAAATTCCGTCATATGTCCTTAAGAGGTTAAAGCTATTAAATCAGGAGAACCGATTTGTAAAGAGCTGCAGGGACAAGATAAAATGCAATAGCATGGTGAGTAGTTGCTATTCATTTGTACACAGCAATTTAATGTCTCTTTAACTCATGTATGTTTTCAATTTTGCGTTTTAAGTCCCTTTAATAAAGTAAAGGATATTTCGTAGTAATGGACATAACTTGATTAAAGGAACGAGAAACCCAAACTATTTCTTTCATGATTCGGTTAGAGCATCCAATTTTTTTTTAAAAAAAATTCCAGTTGCCGTCTTTTATCAAATTTATTTCATTCTCTTGATATATTTTGCTAAAAGAGAAGCAATGCACTACTGGGAGCTAGCTGAGCCAATGAGGAGGTGGCATATATGTGCAGCCACTAATCAGCAGAACATTGCTGCTCGTAAGCCTGCCTAGGTATGCTTTTCAACAAAGGATACCAAAAGAACAATGCAAATTTGATGATAGATGTAAATTGAAAAGCTATTTAAAATGACATGCTCTATCTAAATCTTGAAAGTTTAATTTTAACTTTACTCTGCATTTAATATATGACACTTGATTTTCTTCTTTTCTTGAACAAGAGCCATAAGCAACCGGATATTTAGGGCTCTATTTATCAAAGCTGAGGCGGACAGGGGCGCATATACGCGCCTCTGCGGGGCGAATTTCTCTGGAGGAAATTACCATTGCACACAAGCGCTATTTTGCACTCACGTGCAATCCCGCCCCTTGCCCATGAACAGCCAATCATACGTTGGCAGGAGCTGTCAATCTCCTCGGGTCGGACTAGACCGCAGAGACTGAATTTCGTCACCTTAGAGGTGGCGAAGAGGTTAAGAAAGCAGCGGTCTAATGACTGCCGCTTGTTAAATACGGCGAGCAGGTTCTTGTGAGAACTTGCAGCTGTAGGGGCTTTGATAAATTGAGCCCTTAGACTACACTGCCTGTTATTGCTCTGAGCAGGGAAACTCAGATGCAATAAGGAGGCTGTATCCATTTTGAGATACATACCTTTGAACCATTTAAGTCTGTAGAACTAATTTGCACACTACTGGAGAAAATCTAAAAAAGGAAAAGTAAAAAATATGAAAAAGAACAAGAAAAAAACAAACAAAAAAAAAAACCGGTCAGCAAAGTTTCAGTTTTTGCAACTTGAATGTTGTCAAAGGAAGTAGTAAGTCAATCCAGTAAACCAATATAATATATATATATATATATATATATATATATATATATATATATATATATATATATATATATATATATATATATATATATATATATATATATATACCCTGTATTCAACAAGTATTTGGATTTCAGTATTGCCAAGCAAAATGTTTTTTCCGTCAAGTATTTGCATGTATTGCTTGAAAAATAAAAATTATATGTGTGTGAATTAGATATACTATAATTTGATTCATTAACTAAAATATATAGGTATGATGATGGATACATTTGGAAAATCCACAGCGATTGCAAATTCAAACAGCATGCTGTTACATATTATACATATTACTAGAATAGTTGGACCTCAATTCACCCCACTACAATATTGTTGGGATTAGCATAAAGCTAATCTGAAAAACTTTCCATGCAAATCAATAACAAAATATACATGAAACCATACTTACCATAATTTTCATAGGTTAGCTCCTCAATGAATATTAGTCCCTTTTAATGAGGGCCATAAACATAAAAAATAAGCAAGGTGGATGTCAGTCTCCTTTCCTTCTTATATTTATCTTGGCTCACTCTAGTAGCATTCACCAACAAAAGTTAAAATACATTGTTGGTGCAAAAAATGTCAAGCAAGCATCAATTTATGCTGACAATATATTCTTTATTTGAAAGGGAAGAACTTTTCTGCAGAACTTGGCTTCAAACAACAGTACTCAAACATTAAAATGAGAACTTCACCTGTTTCACCTGCTCAAGCAAGATAAGAAAGAAAATGTCATCAAAGATGTAGGACATCTCTCATTTACTAGATACTGAAAGAAAAACAGATGGGAAGACATCTGTCCTTAGGGACATGAAATGGACTACTAAGAGTTGAGGCGGATCTAAAAACAGTGGAAGTCACGCAAAAGGCAAAAGGTGCCTGGTTCAGTTTACTAAACATGAAAAGAGCATGTCGATTTCAATTTGAACAGTAATACAGGGCCTGCAGTTATGTTTGGCTTTCTATGTTTCTAATGCAAAACAAATAAGACAGCAGCATATAAAAGTTTTAAAAGGCACCGTCACTCTCAGTGCAGTCATAACAAGAAAGAAAAGAAAGGCGGTGTAATTTGTACCTTCATATTTCCCAGGTAGATATAGTGTACAAAAATAAATAATGCAATAAAAAAAAAAATCCAATTATCTAGCATCTGCTGTTAACTAATAGCCAGTATTCTCAACTATATGTATTGCCAGCCTATACAACGAATAGAAACACAAGTGAAAACGACTGAAAGCAGCTAATACTCCTATCAAATAACATTAAATATTGCACATATATGAGTCAGAAAGCATGATGTGACACCCAATCCTTGCATCAGAGAAAAAAAAGTGTGTGCACCGTGCACACTTGTGTTTGAGCCCCAAAACAGATGTGTATCACTGCGTCTAAAAAAGTTGGACCTCCAACATAGATGCAAAGCTGAATTAAAAAAACTGTCAAACAATAATAAGAATTGAGGGTTTCAACATATTGGGCAACCTACTGAATGTGGAAAAATCCTAGAGTTCCAGATTAGACAAACCCAACCACTTCAACTATTATGAAGAGAGAGGATAAAAAAAAAACAAAAAAAAAAATGAAAAAGAAAAAAAAACCTTGTAGCAGAAAGGGGAAGAGTCAAAGGGATTTAGGTTCTCTCTTTTGGGCCCCTTTTAAAACAGTCCTGTAAATGCTACTAGGATAAACCAAAATAGTACTCTTGCTTCAGTTGTACTACAATCTCGCACTTAGGATACTAAACTTTATTTTTAAATATAAAAATAGCCACCAATCAGCAAGCGCTACCCAGGATGCTGAATCAAAAATGGGCCGGCTTCTAAGCTTACTTTCTTGCTTTTTCAAATAAAGAGACCAAGAGAACTAAGAAACATTGATAATATAAGTAATTTACAAAGTTGCTTAAAATTGCATGCTCTATCTGAATCATAAAGGAAAAATTGTGGATTCAATATCACTTTAATTACTAAGCACATTATGTAAAATCCAAAATTGTAACTCTGCGCCTAAACAACCAGAATGTAGTAAAGATCTGCATAACTGCTCTGAAAATACCAAAATGGATGCCCAGCAGATAAAACCTGGACTATTCTGGAAGAACAAAGACAGACTTAAGACTACACAGAAAACCAATAGAAAAAAAACTTATTTGGGACCATTATATGTGTTGCTCTGATAGCACCATATTTCGTAACCCCTGTAAAAGAGCATATTTAATTAAACATTTCATCTATGAATATTTTTACTGTCAGGGTTTTATCTACTTAACCAATTGATCTTGTGGTGCAAAATACTTCAGGATTATGTAGTCACACTGCACTTACTTCATATACTGCAGTCAAGTTTTTTTATGTATCTGATTACCTAGAGATTTATTAATGTTGGTCTATATAACACAACAGGAATTTTACCCTTTATTTCGAAATAGTAAACAATTAATTCATTGTAAAAATGTGGGAAAATGTTTGTCAAGTTGTTTAAAATATATCAATGTCATCTACTTAATTCCATGGCCCTAGTAGTCCATTATAAAGAAAACCTGGACAATTCACATTAATATTCTGCGCCAAACAAAATAAATGCACAGAAATAACTGAAACTTAAAGACTTATTTACTGCTATTAGCCATGATGAGCAATTTACCTATTTGCACAACTATCTTTAAAGAGCTGCTAATGCTGCATAAGGACTATAAACTACAGACCACAACATTTACAACTTTCTAGACTCATCTACAGATTTGAATGCCTGCTTTAAGTAACGTATTAATTTATTCATTCAGATTTTCAGCCTGTATTTTTTATTTTTTTTACCATAGGATTTATTCAATATAACCAATATCTTATTTTTAATTTCAAAGAACACAAAATAAATTTGAATAAATTGTGTTATTTACTGGACTAAAACAAGTTAAAAATATATAGATAGTATACTATAGCAATAAACACAGGGCTAGATGTATCCATTTGTTAAAATACAGGGTTCACATGTTGTAAACCAGTCCGCATTACATTAAAATTGTTTAAACCACTGCTTTATAAATATAATTTGAAGGCTCAAATGAGAAAGCCTGCAGCCAATCAGGGCATTCAGACAATGCTAAATCTAGTCTGCAATATGTTGCTTTAAGAGGTACTTAATACATTCTATACCTCAATACACTTGAGATCTAAAGATATAGAAAAGATACAGAAAAAATTATAACACTTTTTTTTGCGTTAATAATTAATGTTAGTATACCGCACATTGTTTTGCCTTTGTTATAGGGTAAAGCAAATTAAATATATGTAGCAAAGTAAGCCTTGGGAAGTCAGCAGGGTACGTTACAAGTTCTGAGAGCGATAAAATCCTTAATATTCATAGCTAAATTTCAAGACAAAGGGGCAAAATATTGAAAGTATATTGCAAAGCAATTCTACTATGTATTACTAAACATTTTTATTAAAAATCTCGAGGTATTTACTGTCCCTTTTTACACTTTGAATGTTAATGTTCAAATTTTACACTCAGTATTCAAACTGTATGGAAAATTGAAGATGTATAAACAATCATCAGCATGGGGTATAGAGACGTTGTTTTACAGGCCTATACGTTATTGTTATCAATGCATATATTAAGTTAAAAAATATCTTACATCTAACAGCAAATCTCGCTCTAGGCCAAACTGTCTCCCAGAAAGTAGAGCTCTGAAATCGTCTAGGGTGCAGTCAATACTGTCCAAATAATCCAACAATTCCACTCTGGGTGGGAAACAAAAAAAAATGTGGTTACTTGTGCATAAGTGTATTTGTGTGTGTTTTAATGTAAATTCTGTAAACACTCTCATTTATGACTTTATTTAAAACAAAAACTGTAATTTGAACCTGTGTTCTATCCCTGTGAATATTTCTTTTTGCAGGTTACTATTTTACGACTCTCCCGAGATGTAGAGTTTTGGTGTATTAAACGCAACGGTTGCAAACATATTACATTTGAAGATTACCATAAAATAAGCTACTTTTATTTTTTTCCTATTTCTTTTAAATATGAAATTATCAGGTTTATTCCAGTTAGTTGGTTCCACAGTCGAGGTGTGGAGAACTCCCCAAGACAGAGAGTAGTCAGAAGTTTAATGCTAGAAGCACATTGCATTGTCCATAGCTCTGGTAGTAGTGGGCTGTTTTAAGCAGTAAAATATCAGCTTGCCTGCGTAGCACAACTGTGTACACTATATCAATTCTTCTACAATATAAACTATGTGGGGCCCTCTGTTATGATGTGTTTCATATTTGAGACTTAGACGTTATAGAGCTATTGATCACCCTAAGAAGTTTAAATGATATGAAATGTACACCTTCTAATTACTGGAAGCTATTATATTATTCTTAACTGTGTACCAAAATGTGACTTGTTTAACAGCACGGCAGACAATACTATGCATGTATTTGCAACAATTAAAAAATATTTCAAAGCAAGTATCTTCTACAAATGAAATTTAAGTAGAAGCATGAACTCACTTGCCAAGTAGGTTTATGTTCTGGGAAATGACGCCACTTTCTTTGAGAATAGAATCCATCATAGCAACAGGGTCTTCTGAGTTTAAAAAAGATTGGCTATTTAACTGCAAAGCACTGGACATGAGAGGATTTGAAAACCCCTCATCAAGTGGGCTCAATGGACCAATTTCATCTGTCTTTTTTTTTTCTTGTACAACTGGGATATCATCTTCCTCACTGTCATCTTCTACAATTACAATTTCAGGTGAAAGCCTGTCCCTAAAAAAAAATAAAAAAAATAATAATAATAAATAAATATAATCCAAAATGGTACAATTCAAAATGCACCCATACATAACACCATGTAATATGTTTTTAAAGAAACAGTGTACTGTAAAGTTGTTTTTTTAATTGCATGCTCTATGCTTTCAATTTAAGTTTAATTTTGACTTTACTGTCCCATGAAGGAGACAGAATGTATTTAATATATATATATATATATATATATATATATATATATATATATATATATATATATATATATATATATATATATATATTTGCAGTCTTAAACTATACAATGCTGCTAGTGTTTGCTCTAGTGCCACAAACATACATTCCCACCCAAATGTTTCAGTTCAGAAACACTTTGACGGCAGATAAGAACCATAGGCCCAACAAGTGTGTCCAAAATTTCCTAGAAGTATAAACTTATTTTGTGGGTAGGATAGCCTTATTTTTATCCCAGGCATCCTTGAAGCCCCACCAGTGTTTGTCATTACCACCTCTTGGAGAAGTATTTTCCATGAATCCATCACCCTTTCTGTAAAGAAGTGCTTTCGCAAATTACTGCTGAATCAAACCACGGACCGAATTAAATTCATCCAGACACCACTGTTGATCCCACAGAGAGAAAACTCCCCGAACACACCTCGGAAAAGTCCATGTGTAAAGTATTGCATCACAGAACCACCACAAGGTGAAAGGACATGCACTGTGAAGGACAGCCATAGCCGGAATTTAACTCAATTATCAGTTTACAAGCCCACAAAGCCCATCAACTAGACCATTGCGGGACCCTTCCAAGGACAAAATAGGCCATAAGGAACATGCCAGCACCCGAAGGTGAACGCCAATCCCGGCTCAGCTGCTTGCAGGCTCAACTAGCAAGCCATTAAGCCAACGCCTGTGTTCCTGGGAAAAATTGGGTCACCCTGAACCAGTCTGCAGGATCATAAGTCCCCAGACATCCCTAATATCCAAGACAAGAACCCTGTGCCCCAGATCGTCTAAAATCAAACACCCCAGGGAACACCCATACCTCGTCTGAAGGAATCAGACCTCACAGAGGAAGATAATCGTACTAAACCAGAGACCGGGAACAAGACTAACTTGTAATTCCCAGCCCAAGGGAAAAGACACCCCTAGCAGAGTCCACCCTCCAAAAAAGCTAGGGCCCGACAGTCGTGCAAATACTCTAGAACCTAAGGGCGTCAAGGACAACACACAGGAAGTCCAAGACCAAGGGAAAAAACCAAGGACAGAGTCACCTGAAGGTAGGGGTAGAACAAAGGCTAGTCTCCATAGTCCCCTCAGGATACATAACTAGAGGACCACACCCAAGGAAAAAGAATGCAGAGCATCCCAAACCCCAGTAGAAAGACCCCTAAACGAAGCTTGGAGAAGGAGACAACACAGCCTATCGTCCATGACATGGAGACGACTAACTCCCGGAAATAGGAAAAGCCACGAGGCCCTCACTCCTAATAAGACGGCAAAGCCATCAAAAAGACAAGACCCAAACAGGGGCAATTCCAAAGAGCCCCTGAAGGCAAGATCGGCAGGAACCAGCAGCAAGTAGGTCTGAAGTCCTCCTAACCTCCAACCCACGCGGGCAAGGAGACACTCCAAGACCCGACAGAAAAACGGATCAATCGAGTGTGTCGTCGTAGAACTCCTAGTCCCCGCAGACCAACAAGAAGACTGAGGACTGAATTAATTCCCCATGTCTCACGGACCCTCAGATCCTCTCAAAATGCTTAGCTGAGACTTGTTAAAAAAAACAAGAATTAACACAATAATAATGTGAAGCACTCGGTGCCCTAACCTGGCCAGCTAGGCAAACAGGTGCCACATGTATGATTAGGCCTCAAGACAGAAGATCTGAACCCAATCAGGACCAGCCTGAAAACAAGGGCCCTCACTGTCAAAGCCGCATAGAATCTCCCCTAGACCGCAGACAAATAGAGGACTAAAACGCTTCCAGAAAAAACTTCCTTAGAAATAACAGTGCAATCAAACAATCGCGAGTATCGATTCCAGATAAAATTCCCGAAGGAATATATAACTAACATGAGCTTTAAACCAAATAAAAACAATCCTCACCAGATAAATAAAAGATAAGGCAACCCACAGGTTATCACTTAAAAAGAACAGGCGCACCCGCAGGACCAGTCCAACAGGGACCCTGTTCTTCCAAGCTCAGAACTGGAAAAGAACTCAATAAACAAGACTATAAGAAGATTACTTCATCCTCTTACGTCTAATTCTGTAAGCTATTCGAATAAGCAGACTGAAAATTCTCAGATCCATTAAGGATGGGATCTTCCGACAACGCCACAGCGTGCCTCAATAAAACACGAAGGCACACAAGTCTATACGGAAAAGCACAGCATACCCCCACTGGAGCAAAAGACGACTCCGGCCCTGAAGGTTGACCCCCTGAAGCCTCAGGGACAGTCGTTCCCCCGAGAGCTGAACAAGCCATTCCATGCCTGAAGAGCCCTGGATAACAGAACACGAACAATATCTTAAGCCACCTTCTGAAATTTGTAGATTCGCCAGCACCAAAATTATGGACATACAACATCGTGCCGAAAACCCCCGGCGGGAACAAGCCACCTTCCAGAGAAGGATAAGCAAAGTCTGGGTTACCTGCATGCGTAGTAAGCGATGGTGGAAGGGAACTCGACACTCGGAGGACAGAAGCACCAGAACCTGAGGAATTGAGCACTCTAATATGGCATTCAGAACATAACTGATAGGCTTGTATTATGCGGGGCAATACGCATTCTGCGCAAGGAGTAGAAAATGAGACAGACGTCTATCTCCACAATATCAGACTCATCCATAACTAGGATATTAAACAAAAATCTAAATGGCACCTGACACCCACAATGGCTGGGACACCCGCCACCTCCTATGAACCCGACACCAGCAGAATTTCTCTATCTCCACACGGTCAGGAATGCGGAAATGGAGGCCAAAAACGTGACCACCCCCGGTCACCAGGACAACCGTATAGTCCAAAAAACCATAAGCCGTTATGTTCCACAGCCATGAGCCAAATACACTACACATAAGCAGGTTGAATCATATAACAGACATGATTAAACCCCCACACCCCTGTTCAATAACTCCCCTCAGGAGATATCACCCTTGATTCCAAGATACAAAAGAAGCCTCACTGAGATGCTGTGTTATAAGTTAAGCCTGTGAGCTGGTAGCCCGTCCAGAAAACATCTTTTACAGTACATTTCATGTTGAAAGTAAAATGAAACGATCTTACCGGAGTCTATGCCATGGAACAGGAACACAGCCCTTCAAGTGTGACACATAGTAGCATCGCTTCTGCCATGGACTTAAAAGAAGAAAGCAGGCAGCGAAACTCGTCAATGCCGATTGTTTGTGGAGCTGGTAATATGAGCCGGGATGGTTTTGCAGAAAGACTCTCCCAGCATCTCCGGACTCTAACTTTCATCCAAGCTTTCACTGAAAGGCTGACAGGACTACTTAAAACTCCAGTCCCATGCCGAAGAGTACTACCCTCCATAAGAGACTAAATCAAAACTTCTGACACTTCTCTGCCAACCTCCAGGGACAAAAGGCAAAGAATGACTGTGGGATGAGGGAAGTGGGGGAGGTATTTAAGCCTTTGGCTGGAGTGTCTTTGCCTCCTCCTGGTGGCCAGGTTACTGAATTCCCAAAAGTAATGAATGCAGCTGTGGACTCTTTCCATTTATGAAGAAAAAACAGAATTTATGTTTACCTGATAAATTACTTTCTCCAACGGTGTGTCCGGTCCACGGCGTCATCCTTACTTGTGGGATATTCTCTTCCCCAACAGGAAATGGCAAAGAGCCCAGCAAAGCTGGTCACATGATCCCTCCTAGGCTCCGCCTTCCCCAGTCATTCGACCGACGTAAAGGAGGAATATTTGCATAGGAGAAATCATATGATACCGTGGTGACTGTAGTTAAAGAAAATAAATTATCAGACCTGATTAAAAAACCAGGGCGGGCCGTGGACCGGACACACCGTTGGAGAAAGTAATTTATCAGGTAAACATAAATTCTGTTTTCTCCAACATAGGTGTGTCCGGTCCACGGCGTCATCCTTACTTGTGGGAACCAATAACAAAGCTTTAGGACACGGATGATGGGAGGGAGCAAATCAGGTCACCTAGATGGAAGGCACCACGGCTTGCAAAACCTTTCTCCCAAAAATAGCCTCAGAAGAAGCAAAAGTATCAAATTTGTAAAATTTAGTAAAAGTGTGCAGTGAAGACCAAGTCGCTGCCTTACATATCTGATCAACAGAAGCCTCGTTCTTGAAGGCCCATGTGGAAGCCACGGCCCTAGTGGAATGAGCTGTGATTCTTTCAGGAGGCTGCCGTCCGGCAGTCTCATAAGCCAATCTGATGATGCTTTTAAGCCAAAAAGAGAGAGAGGTAGAAGTTGCTTTTTGACCTCTCCTTTTACCAGAATAAACAACAAACAAGGAAGATGTTTGTCTGAAATCCTTTGTAGCATCTAAATAGAATTTTAGAGCACGAACTACATCCAAATTGTGCAACAAACGTTCCTTCTTTGAAACTGGATTCGGACACAAAGAAGGCACGACTATCTCCTGGTTAATGTTTTTGTTAGAAACAACTTTCGGAAGAAAACCAGGTTTAGTACGCAAAACCACCTTATCTGCATGGAACACTCTTCTTGAAGAAAGGATAGAATCTTAGGAATTTTTATCTTGTTCCATGGGAATCCTTTAGATTCACACCAACAGATATATTTTTTCCATATTTTATGGTAGATTTTTCTAGTTACAGGCTTTCTGGCCTGAACAAGAGTATCAATGACAGAATCTGAGAACCCTCGCTTTGATAAAATCAAGCGTTCAATCTCCAAGCAGTCAGTTGGAGTGAGGCCAGATTCGGATGTTCGAACGGACCTTGAACAAGAAGGTCCTGTCTCAAAGGTAGCTTCCATGGTGGAGCCGATGACATATTCACCAGGTCTGCATACCAAGTCCTGCGTGGCCACGCAGGAGCTATCAAGATCACCGATGCCCTCTCCTGATTGATCCTGGCTACCAGCCTGGGGATGAGAGGAAACGGTGGGAATACATAAGCTAGGTTGAAGGTCCAAGGTGCTACTAGTGCATCTACTAGAGTCGCCTTGGGATCCCTGGATCTGGACCCGTAGCAAGGAACCTTGAAGTTCTGACGAGAGGCCATCAGATCCATGTCTGGAATGCCCCACAATTGAGTAATTTGGGCAAAGATTTCCGGATGGAGTTCCCACTCCCCCGGATGAAATGTCTGACGACTCAGAAAATCCGCTTCCCAATTTTCCACTCCTGGGATGTGGATTGCAGACAAGTGGCAGGAGTGAGTCTCCGCCCATTGAATGATTTTGGTCACTTCTTCCATCGCCAGGGAACTCCTTGTTCCCCCCTGATGGTTGATATACGCAACAGTCGTCATGTTGTCTGATTGAAACCGTATGAATTTGGCCTTTGCTAGCTGAGGCCAAGCCTTGAGAGCATTGAATATCGCTCTCAGTTCCAGAATATTTATCGGGAGAAGAGATTCTTCCCGAGACCAAAGACCCTGAGCTTTCAGGAGTTCCCAGACCGCGCCCCAGCCCACCAGACTGGCGTCGGTCGTGACAATGACCCACTCTGGTCTGCGGAAGCTCATCCCCTGTGACAGGTTGTCCAGGGTCAGCCACCAACGGAGTGAATCTCTGGTCCTCTGATCTACTTGTATCGTCGGAGACAAGTCTGTATAATCCCCATTCCACTGACTGAGCATGCACAGTTGTAATGGTCTCAGATGAATTTGCGCAAAAGGAACTATGTCCATTGCCGCGACCATCAAACCTATTACTTCCATGCACTGCGCTATGGAAGGAAGAGGAACAGAATGAAGTACTTGACAAGAGCTTAGAAGTTTTGATTTTCTGGCCTCTGTCAGAAAAATCCTCATTTCTAAGGAGTCTATTATTGTTCCCAAGAAGAGAACTCTCGTTGACGGAGATAGAGAACTTTTTTCTACGTTCACTTTCCACCCGGGAGATCTGAGAAAGGCCAGGACAATGTCCGTATGAGCCTTTGCTTGTGGTAGGGACGACGCTTGAATCAGTATGTCGTCCAAGTAAGGTACTACTGCAATGCCCCTTGGTCGTAGCACCGCTAGAAGGGACCCTAGTACCTTTGTGAAAATTCTTGGAGCAGTGGCTAATCCGAATGGAAGTGCCACAAACTGGTAATGCTTGTCCAGAAAGGCGAACCTTAGGAACCGATGATGTTCCTTGTGGATAGGAATATGTAGATACGCATCCTTTAAATCCACCGTGGTCATGAATTGACCTTCCTGGATGGAAGGAAGAATTGTCCGAATGGTTTCCATTTTGAACGATGGAACCTTGAGAAACTTGTTTAGGATCTTGAGATCTAAGATTGGTCTGAATGTTCCCTCTTTTTTGGGAACTATGAACAGATTGGAGTAGAATCCCATCCCTTGTTCTCCTAATGGAACAGGATGAATCACTCCCATTTTTAACAGGTCTTCTACACAATGTAAGAATGCCTGTCTTTTTATGTGGTCTGAAGACAATTGAGACCTGTGGAACCTCCCCCTTGGGGGAAGCTCCTTGAATTCCAGAAGATAACCTTGGGAGACTATTTCTAGCGCCCAAGGATCCAGAACATCTCTTGCCCAAGCCTGAGCGAAGAGAGAAAGTCTGCCCCCCACCAGATCCGGTCCCGGATCGGGTGCCAACATCTCATGCTGTCTTGGTAGCAGTGGCAGGTTTCTTGGCCTGCTTACCTTTGTTCCAGCCTTGCATTGGCCTCCAGGCTGGCTTGGTTTGAGAAGTATTACCCTCTTGCTTAGAGGATGTAGCACTTGGGGCTGGTCCGTTTCTGCGAAAGGGACGAAAATTTGGTTTATTTTTAGCCTTGAAAGACCTATCCTGAGGAAGGGCGTGGCCCTTACCCCCAGTGATATCAGAAATAATCTCTTTCAAGTCAGGGCCAAACAGCGTTTTCCCCTTGAAAGGTATGTTAAGCAATTTGTTCTTGGAAGACGCATCCGCTGACCAAGATTTTAGCCAAAGCGCTCTGCGCGCCACAATAGCAAACCCTGAATTTTTCGCCGCTAATCTAGCCAATTGCAAAGTGGCGTCTAAAGTAAAAGAGTTAGCCAATTTGAGAGCATGAATTCTGTCCATAATCTCCTCATAAGAAGAATCTTTATTGAGCGACTTTTCTAGTTCATCGAACCAGAAACACGCTGCTGTAGTGACAGGAACCATGCATGAAATTGGTTGTAGAAGGTAACCTTGCTGAACAAACATCTTTTTAAGCAAACCCTCTAATTTTTTATCCATAGGATCTTTGAAAGCACAACTATCTTCTATAGGGATAGTAGTGCGTTTGTTTAGAGTAGAAACCGCCCCCTCGACCTTGGGGACTGTCTGCCATAAGTCCTTTCTGGGGTCGACCATAGGAAACAATTTCTTAAATATAGGGGGAGGGACAAAAGGTATGCCGGGCCTTTCCCATTCTTTGTTTACAATGTCCGCCACCCGCTTGGGTATAGGAAAAGCTTCGGGGGGCCCCGGGACCTCTAGGAACTTGTCCATCTTACATAATTTCTCTGGAATGACCAAATTCTCACAATCATCCAGAGTAGATAACACCTCCTTAAGCAGAGCGCGGAGATGTTCCAATTTAAATTTGAATGTAATCACATCAGGTTCAGCTTGTTGAGAAATTTTCCCTGAATCTGAAATTTCTCCCTCAGACAAAACCTCCCTGGCCCCCTCAGACTGGTGTAGGGGCACTTCAGAACCAATATCATCAGCGTCCTCATGCTCTTCAGTATTTTCTAAAACAGAGCAGTCGCGCTTTCGCTGATAAGTGGGCATTTTGGCTAAAATGTTTTTGATGGATAATGCAAGACTGGCGTAGACGAAGGAGGGGATGATGCAGTACCATGCTTACTCCCCTCACTTGAGGAATCATCTTGGGCATCATTTTCTCTAAATTTTGTGTCACATAAATCACATCTATTTAAATGAGAAGGAACCTTGGCTTCCCCACATACAGAACATAGTCTATCTGATAGTTCAGACATGTTAAACAGGCATAAACTTGATAAAGTACAAAAAACGTTTTAAAATAAAACCGTTACTGTCACTTTAAATTTTAAACTGAACACACTTTATTACTGAAAATGTGAAAAAGTATGAAGGAATTGTTCAAAATTCACCAAAATTTCACCACAGTGTCTTAAAGCCTTAAAAGTATTGCACACCAAATTTGAAAGCTTTAACTCTTAAAATAACGGAACCGGAGCCGTTTTTATATTTAACCCCTATACAGTCCCTGGTATCTGCTTTGCTGAGACCCAACCAAGCCCAAAGGGGAATACGATACCAAATGACGCCTTCAGTAAGCTTTTTCTATGTATCTGAGCTCCTCACACATGCATCTGCATGTCTTGCTTCCCAAAAACAACTGCGCAATAGAGGCGCGAAAATGAGGCTCTGCCTATGATTAGAGAAGGCCCCCAGTGAAAAAGGTGTCCAATACAGTGCCTGCCGTTTTTTTTACATAATTCCCAAGAATAAAATAACTCCTCAAAACTATGAAGTATTAAAAATGCTTATATATCAAAGGTTTTAGCCCAGAAAAATGTCTACCAGTCTTTAAAGCCCTTGTGAAGCCCTTTATTCTTATTTAATAAAAATGGCTTACCGGATCCCATAGGGAAAATGACAGCTTCCAGCATTACCAAGTCTTGTTAGAAATGTGTCATACCTCAAGCAGCAAAAGTCTGCTCACTGTTTCCCCCAACTGAAGTTAATTCCTCTCAACAGTCCTGTGTGGAAACAGCCATCGATTTTAGTAACGGTTGCTAAAATCATTTTCCTCTTACAAACAGAAATCTTCATCTCTTTTCTGTTTCAGAGTAAATAGTACATACCAGCACTATTTTAAAATAACAAACTCTTGATTGAAGAATAAAAACTACATTTAAACACCAAAAAACTCTAAGCCATCTCCGTGGAGATGTTGCCTGTACAACGGCAAAGAGAATGACTGGGGAAGGCGGAGCCTAGGAGGGATCATGTGACCAGCTTTGCTGGGCTCTTTGCCATTTCCTGTTGGGGAAGAGAATATCCCACAAGTAAGGATGACGCCGTGGACCGGACACACCTATGTTGGAGAAACCAAATATACTTCAATTGAGTGCAAAAGAAAATATATAATAAAAACATAATTTATGCTTACCTGATAAAATTCTCTCTTGTGATGTATCGAGTCCACGGATTCATCGAGCACCCACAGCAGAGCTGTCCATATAGCTCCTCCCTTAGCTCCAACCCCCAGTCATTCGACCGAAGGCTAGGAAGAAAAAGGAGAAACTATAGGGTGCAGTGGTGACTGAAGTTTTTTAAATAAAAATATACTACCTGTCTTAAATAGACAAGGAGGGCCGTGGACTCGATACATCACAAGAGAAATTTTTTTATCAGGTAAGCATAAATTCTGTTTTCTCTTGTAAGATGTATTGAGTCCACGGATTCATCCATACTTATGAGATACCAATACCAAAGCTTTAGGACACGGATGAAGGGAGGGACAAGACAGGTACCTTAAACGAAAGGCACCACTACTTGTAGAACCTGTCTCCCAAAAATAGCCTCCGAAGAAGCAAAAGTATCAAATTTGTAAAAATTTTGAAAAAGTATGAAGCGAAGACCAAGTCGCCGCCTAACAAATCTGTTCAACAGAAGCCTTATTTTTAAAAGCCCATGTGGAAGCCACTGCTTTAGTAGAATGAGCAGTAATTCTTTCAGGAGGCTGCTGGCCAGCAGTCTCATAAGCCAAACGGATGAAGCTTTTCAGCCAAAAGGACAGAGAGGTAGCCGTAGCCTTTTGACCTCTCCGTTTACCAGAATAAACAACAAACAATGAAGATGTTTTACGGAAATCTTTAGTTGCTTGTAAGTAGAACTTTAAAGCACGAACCACATCAAGATTGTGCAACAGACGTTCCTTCTTTGATGAAGGATTAGGACACAGAGAAGGAACAACAATCTCCTGATTGATATTCCTATTAGAAACAAACTTAGGAAGAAACCTAGGTTTGGTACGCAAAACCACCTTATCTGCATGGAAAACTAGGTAAGGTGAGTCACACTGTAAAGCAGATAACTCAGAAACTCTTCGAGCCGAAGAGATAGCTATTAAAAACAAAACTTTCCAAGATAGAAGCTTAATATCTATGGAATGCATAGGTTCAAACGGAACCCCTTGAAGAACTTTAAGAACCAAGTTTAGGCTCCATGGCGGGGGAGCAGCAGGTTTAAATACAGGCTTGATCCTGACTAAATGCTTGAACGTCTGGAACATCTGCCAGACGTTTGTGTAAAAGAATAGACAAAGCAGATATTTGTCCCTTTAAGGAACTAGCTGATAATCCTTTCTCCAATCCTTCTTGGAGAAAGGACAAAATTCTAGGAATCCTAATCTTACTCCATGAGTAACCCTTGGATTCACACCAACAAAGATATTTGCGCCAAAACTTATGATAGATTTTCCTGGTAACAGGCTTTCTAGCCTGAATCAGGGTATCAATGACCGACTCAGAGAAACCACACTTTGATAGAATCAGGCGTTCAATCTCCAAGCAGTCAGACGCAGAGAAATTAGATTTGGATGCTTGAACGGACCTTGGATTAGAAGGTCCTGCCTCATTGGCAGAGTCCACGGTGGAACAGATGACATGTCCACCAGGTCTGCATACCAAGTCCTGCGTGGCCACGCAGGCGCTATCAGAATCACTGAAGCTCTCTCCTGTTTGATTCTGGCAACCAGACGTGGGAGGAGAGGAAACGGTGGAAATACATAAGCCAGATTGAAGGACCAGGGCACTGCTAGAGCATCTATCAGTACCGCCTGGGGATCCCGGGACCTGTAACGAGGAAGTTTGGCATTCTGTCGGTACGCCATCAGATCCAATTCTGGTGTGCCCCATAGCTGAGTCAGCTGGGCAAATATCTCCGGATGGAGCTCCCACTCCCCCGGATGAAAAGTTTGACGACTTAGGAAATCCGCCTCCCAGTTCTCTCCCCCTGGGATATGGATTGCTGAGAGATGGCAAGAGTGATCCTCCACCCATCGGATTATTTTGGTTACCTCCATCATCGCTAGAGAACTCCGTGTTCCTCCTTGATGATTGATATAGGCTACAGTCGTGATGTTGTCCGACTGAAATCTGATGAATTTGGCTGAAGCCAGCTGAGGCCACGCCTGAAGCGCATTGAATATCGCTCTCAGTTCTAGAATGTTTATCGGGAGGAGATTCCTCCCGAGACCATAAGCCCTGTGCTTTCAGGGATTTCCAGACTGCACCCAAGCCTAGCAGGCTGGCATCTGTCGTTACTATGAGCCACTCTGGCCTACGGAAACACATTCCCTGAGACAGGTGGTCCTGAGACAACCACCAGAGAAGAGAATCTCTGGTCTCTTGGTCCAGATGCAGTTGAGGAGATAAATCTGCATAATCCCCATTCCACTGTTTGAGCATGCATAGTTGCAGTGGTCTGAGGTGTAGGCGGGCATAGGGAACTATGTCCACTGCCGCTACCATGAGTCCGATTACCTCCATACACTGAGCCACTGATGGCCGAGGAATGGAATGAAGAGCTCGGCAAGTGATTAAAAGTTTGGCTTTTCTGACCTCCGTCAGAAATATTTTCATTTCTACCGAGTCTATCAGAGTCCCTAGGAAGGAAACTCTTGTGAGAGGGATGAGAGAACTCTTTTTTTATGTTCACCTTCCACCCGTGAGATCTCAGAAAAGCCAACACGATGTCAGTGTGAGACTTGGCTAGCTGGAAAGTCGACGCCTGAATTAAGATGTCATCTAGATAAGGCGCCACTGCTATACCCCGCGGTCTTAGAATCGCCAAAAGGGACCCTAGCACCTTTGTGAAAATTCTGGGAGCCGTGGCCAACCCAAAGGGAAGGGCCACAAACTGGTAATGCCTATCCAGAAGGCGAATCTGAGGAATTGATGATTTCTGTGAATAGGGATGTGTAGATACGCATCCTTTAAATCCACAGTAGTCATATATTGACCCTCCTGGATCAGAGGAAGAATAGTCCGAATAGTCTCCATCCTGAAAGAAGGTACTCTGAGGAATTTGTTTAGAATTTTGAGATCCAAGATTGGTCTGAAAGTTCCCTCTTTTTTGGGAACCACAAACAGCTTGGAGTAAAAACCTAGCCCTTGTTCAGCTCTTGGAACTGGGCGGATCACTCCCATGGTATGTAGGTCTTCTACACAGCGTAAGAACGCCTCTCTCTTTGTCTGGTTTGCAGACAATTGAGAAATGTGAAATCTCCCCCTGGGGGGGGGGGGGGGGGGGAGTCTTTGAAGTCCAGAAGATATCCTTGGGACACAATTTCTAAAGCCCAGGAATCGTGAACATCTCTTGCCCAAGCCTGAGCAGAGAGAGAGAGAGAGAGTCTGCCCCCTACTAGATCCGGTCCCGGATCGGGGCTACCCCTTTATGCTGTCTTACAGGCAGCAGCAGGCTTCTTGGCCTGTTTACCTTTGTTCCAAGCCTGGTTAGGTCTCCAGACTGATTTGGATTGGACAGAATTCCCCTCTTGCTTTGCTGCAGGGGAAGCTGAAGAGGGACCACCCTTGAAGTTCCGAAAGGAACGAAAATTATTTTGTTTGGTCCTCATCTTATTTGTTTTATCCTGAGGGAGGGCATGGCCTTTCCCTCCAGTGATGTCTGAAATAATTTCTTTCAGTGCAGGCCCGAATAGGGTCTTTCCTTTGAAAGGGATGTTCAACAATTTAGATTTTGATGACACATCAGCAGACCAGGACTTAAGCCATAACGCCCTGCGTGCTAAAATGGCAAAACCTGAATTCTTTGCCGCTAATTTAGCCATTTGGAAAGCGGCATCTGTAATGAAAGAATTAGCCAACTTAAGGGCCTTAATTCTATCCATAATATCCTCTAATGGAGTCTCCACCTGAAGAGCCTCTTCTAGAGCCTCAAACAAGAAAGCATCTGCAGTAGTTACAGGAACAATAGTTGTACACTTAGCAAGAGTAGAAATAGCTCCCTCCACCTTAGGAACAGTCTGCCACGAGTCCTGTATGGTGTCAGATATGGGAAACATTTTCTTAAAAACAGGAGGGGGAGCGAACGGAATACCTGGTCTATCCCACTCCTTAGTAACAATAGTCACAATCCTCTTAGGGACTGGAAAAACATCAGTGTAAACAGGAACCTCTAAGTATACGTTCATTTTACACAATTTCTCTGAGACCACTATAGGGTCACAATCGTCTAGAGTAGCCAATACCTCCTTGAGCAATAAGCGGAGGTGTTCAAGCTTAAAAATGTAAAGGCCGTCGTATCAGAATCTGTCTGAGGGAGCGTCTTTCCTGAAATCTCTTCCTCAGATAACAAATCCCTTACCCCTACTTCAGAACATTGTGAGGGTATATCGGATACGGCTACTAAAGCGTCAGATGGCTCAGCATTTGTTCTTAACCCAGAGCTGTCACGCTTTCCTTGTAAACCAGGCAGTTTAGAGAAAACCTCTGTGAGGGTTTTATTCATAACTGTGGCCATGTCTTGTAAAGTAAATGAATTAGACGCACTAGAGGTACTTGGCGTCACTTGTGCAGGCGTTACTGGTTGTGACACTTGGGGAGAGCTAGATGCTAAACCCTCATTTCCTTCTAACTGAGAATCATCTATTGCAATCTTTTTAAGTGCTAAAATATGCTCTTTATAATTTATAGACATATCAGTGCAAGTGGGACACATTCTAAGAGGGGGTTCCACAATGGCTTCTAAACACATAGAACAAGGATTTTCCTTGGTGTCAGACATGTTAAACAGGCTAGTAATGTAACAAGCAAGCTTGGAAAACACTTTAATCAAAGTAAATAACACTTTAAACAAAAACGGTACTGTGCCTTTAAGAGAAAAAAAGCTGCACAAACTCTGCAAAACAGTGTAAAAAAGCAGTAAACACAACAATATTTTTTACAGTAGCATCATAAAGCCTTAGTAACTTGGCACCACTATGCAAATAAACAATTAACCCCTTAAAGTAAAAACTGGATTGAAAAAACTTCAAAACCGGTAAAACAACGTTCAGCACCTTGCCACAGCTCTGCTGTGCCGCCTACCTGCCCTTTAGGAACGATTTGTGGGGGAAAAAACCTCTTTACAGCCCTCAAATACAGCAGGAATCTCTGGAGAAGTAGCTGGATGCTTCTGAGGTAAATAAACTGTGCAACTGAAAATAGGCCCCTCCCACCTCACTCGAAGTTATGGGGCCTAAAAAACACCACAGAGTGTTTGTTTCTTAAACTAGCCATGCGGGTTAATAACCCTTAAACAAGCCACAAAGACCCCTTAAAGTCCCTCAAAAAACGTTTTATTTGTAATTAAACCAAAATGTTTTTTCCTATTAGTGTCACCAGTAACTATGAGCCCTTTATGCAAGCTTGGATTCCTCTTTTACTGAATACAGCTTACCATTCCCTCATGGGGATATTGCCAGCCTTTTCTAGAAATAACAAAGTCTGTCTAGAAAAAAATAGATTGAACATACCTTAATGCAGTTTAGCCTGCAAACCGTTCCCCCAACTGAAGTTTTCCTGTACTCTTCAGCCCTTGTGAGAACAGCAGTGGATCTTAGTTACAAAATGCTAAGATCATCATCCTCCTTGCAGAAATCTTCATCCCTTTTCTGCCAGAGAGTAAATAGTACACACCGGTACCATTTAAAATAAACTTTTGCTTGAGAAAATAAAAACTAACATTTTTGTCACCACACTCACTTTGCCCTTCCTAGCAGTTAAGCAGGCAGAGAGAATGACTGGGGGGTGGAGCTAAGGGAGGAGCTATATGGACAGCTCTGCTGTGGGGGCTCTCTCTGCCACTTCCTGTAGGGAAGGAGAATATCCCATAAGTATGGATGAATCCGTAAACTCGATACATCTTACAATAGAAAGTAACATATTTTAGCAACTACTTTTACAGGATGTTTGAGTACATGTTTGAGTACTGCTTTGTTTGTCAGCGCAGCCTCAATTTAATTGTTTAAAAAAAATAAAAAAAAATAAAGTACAGAGCGCAGTAGCAGAAGTTACATGAGCTTACGTTAAAGTATCAGAGGTACTTTCATCAGAAATTTCAGGAGTGGGTTGACTGCTTGTTTCCTGTTGGTCATCATCCTCCATATTGTCTGTGATGTCATATATTATAATGTCTTCAGAAATGTCTCCCCTCTTTTTTAATCCTTCTGCCATAATGGGAACCTAAAAGGTAGGTGTATTTAAAAGGGAGAAAAAAAACAAACAAAACATGCTTATTGCAATTAAGATGACATTTTTAAAACTTTTTTTAATTGTTTTTTTATGGCTGCATAGTTACTGCTTATGTTCAGACTGAGCATTCAAAGTAACTAACTCTACCTACGACTTTACATAGAGGGGGTTAATAAACCTCATCAAAATAGTTATCACCTGCCCCAATAGACACCACTAATTTGGGCACAAAAATTCCAGGCAGTGATTCTCAATTAGCCAAAATTGAAAATGAAAAATTAATTGCCAAGGATTCTAAGTCTAACCCTAAAAGGTTCTTTAAGTACATAAATAGCAAAAAATCTAAGAAGGATAATATAGGTACATTAAAATGTGTGGAGGGTAGCATGATAAATAATGACAGGGAGAAGGCTGAGGTACTAAACCATTTTTTTTCTTCAGTATACACAAGAGAGGAACCATTGAATGATACTTTGGAACAGAATAGAACATGCCAGTCCATACCACTAACTGGGTTTTGTTTAGAGGATATCAGGAAAAAACTAAAAAATATTAAAGGTAAATAAAACTCCAGGCCCAGATGGAATACACCCAAGGGTGTTAAGTGAACTTAGCACTGTTATAGACAAACCTTTACTCTTAATTTTTCAAGACTCATTATCCTCAGGCATGGTACCCCGGGATTGGCGTAAAGCTGATGTGCTGCCACTCTTCAAAAAGGGAAGCAGGGATGATCCAGGAAGCTATAGACCAGTTAGTCTGACATCAATAGTGGGGAAGATATTTGAAGGGATTATATTGATGAGCATATTTGTGTAAACAAGATTATGAGTTCTAATCAGCATGGCTTTAGGAGAAATAGATCATGTCAAACTAATCTAATTAGATTCTACGAGGAAGTAAGTAAAAATATAGATAAAGGGGAATCAGATTTTGCAAAGGCATTTGATACAGTGCCACATGAGAGATTAATGCACAAAATTAAGGGACTGGGAATAGCTGAAAATGTTAGCTCATGGATAAATAACTGGATAAAAGATAGGGAGCAACGAGTAGTAGTAAATGGATCATACTCAGATTGGACAAAGGTAATCAGTGGCGTCCCCCAGGGATCAGTACTGGGCCCTGTTCTTTTTAATATTTTTATAAATGACTTGGAGCAAGGATTAAATAGCGACATCTCTATTTTTGCAGATGATACTAAGTTAAGTAAGGTCATTAGGTCAGAGCAGGACGAACTCTCTTTACAAAGGGATTTGCTAAAATTAGAACTATGGGCAAGTGAATGGAAAATGAGATTTAATACGGAAAAATGTAAGGTTCTACATTTTGGAAGTAAAAATAAGCAGGCTACGTACTTTTTAAATGGGACAAGACTTAGCCAAACACAGGAGGAAAGGGATTTGGGAGTAGTAATAGATAACAAGCTAAAGATGAGTGCACAATGCAGGGCAGCGGCTTCAAAGGCTAATAAGATACTAGCATGTATTAAAAGAGGCATTGATTCAAGGGAGGAAAGCATAATTCTGTCATTATATAAAGCCCTGGTAAGACCTCACCTTGAGTTTGGAGTGCAGTTCTGGGGACCGATTGCTAAAAAAGATATTGCAGAACTAGAAAAAGTTCAGAGAAGGGCCACAAAGCTAATAAGGGGATTGGAGAAATTAACCTATGAGGAGAGGCTAGCCAAACTGGGTCTGTTCTCTTTAGAAAAAAGGCGCTTGAGAGGTGACATGATTACTTTATATAAATATATTCAAGGCCCATATACAGAGATGGCAGAAGCTCTTTTTATTCCAAGAAAATTGTTTCTGACAAGAGGTCATAATTTAAGGTTGGAGGAAAGGAGATTTAATCTCCTGCAATGGAAACGTTTTTTCACTGTAAGAGCAATAAAATTGTGGAACTCATTACCAAAGGAGGTAGTGAATGCCAATACCATAGATTCATTTAAAAATAGTCTGGATAAATTTCTGTATATAAACAAAATTCATGGATATGATTGCTAGTATTAAATGGGTCACATTTTAATGGGGCTATTTAAGCTTAACTGGAGCTTTTTGTAAGTATTTTAGATTTGTATAGGTTGAACTCGATGGACTTCAGTCTTTTTTCAACCTTATCTACTATGTTACTATGTTCTTGCATTATTTTTAAATTACTCATCCTGTTTAACATTACATATGAATTTAATATGTAGAAATATTTACGTGATGGTTGTCTTTATCTGCTTCCTTTACAATTGGCTGCAAAAGGGAGGACTTTGAAGAACTGTTTGTGTTGAGAAGCAGTGGCCTAAAAAGAAAGAACATATTACATTACTAAAACATTTTACACAAAAAGAGGATAAATCAGCATTGTTTTGTGCAGTAAGTAATTTCAGAAGATTTTATTAATGTATTATTAATTTAAGAATGTGGATCTACGAAGTGTCAAAAAAGCTTACTGTTTCCGCTTTAGGCTGACTAATCTGTTATTCTGTACCAAGGTCACAATAAATTGAACAATCTGCATTTAAAAAAAGAAAAGAAAAAAATACAGCATTAACCATTACAGCATATAAGTGAAACGTGAACAAAATTAAGATATGTATGACAATTTGTACAGTACATTTTAAAATCAACTCACATGCACATTTTAAAAAGGTCCATAACTCCACAGTCTCCAACCAAAAACACTTCCTAATGATTACTATAAGCTTATAAAATGTTTTGTATCTGTTATCTTTCAGAGCTCAAAAGCCTTGGGTAAAATATTTATCAAGGTTAAATGTTAGACACAAAGATTACTGTAGATAGCCACATGTGTTCTATTTTTAACTGTAGAGCTATGCATCAAAGCATATCAAAGGTTATTTTAAAAGTATGGGTTAGAATGATGAAGAGATTTTTTATTCAAGTCAGATTAGAAAAGGAGAAAAACTGGATGTGAACTAGACTAATGAACTAAGCAGGACTCCTAAAATAAAATGGCAGCATATTACCCTGGTAAGGTCAGTGTGTTTCATAAGAATAAAAGAATGGGTACAATTAAATGAGATACCTGCTAATTTGATTTACATTAAAAAAAAAAAAAAAAACACACAAAAAAAAACTCCTAAACAGACTTGTCCAACCTAAGTATCAGGTGCCTCACTGAAGACCCCCTTTGTTTTTTGAGATAAATGGTATATGTATCTAAGCCTGGGAGATATATTTGATCACTGTGATTTTCTAATATAAATACAACACTTCTAGCAGAAAATGTGTGATAAAAATATAGAAGGTGGAAAAAATAGAGGATATCTTGTGTGTCTGACATGCCTCTACAATATCTCTTCATAATGTTATTGCATAGACTCTGAAACCTGTACATACCAGATTATTGTTATAAAGCATTGCACTTTTTAAGTTTGCTCTATTCCATTGGAGAATTTTTTTTTGTAAACAAATTCCATTTGACTATGCGATAACCCTTTAGGAATGTTGTAAATACATATTAAACGTTGCAATCATGCAATTTCCGATTGTGCTCGAGGTGAGGAAATGGCCATTGCCTGCAGCATAATGTATGTTTTTCATTTCCTCACTTGCAAGCTAATATGCTAATTTCTAAGCCCCTGAAGGCCGTCTCTTCTGAATGCATTTGACAGTTTTTCGCAGCTAGAGGGTGTTAGTTCATGTGTGCCATATAGATAACATTGTGCTCAAGCCCAAGGAGTTACTTATGAGAGGGAACGTCTGTCAAAAGAACTGAAATAAGGGGGCAATCTGCAGAGGCTTAGATACAAGATAATCACAGAGCTAAAAAATATAATATAACTTTGGGTTATGCAAAACCGGGGAATTGGTAAAAAAAACGAATTATCTATCTTTTAAAAACAATACAATTTCTGGAGTAGATTGTCCCTTTAATATCAACAGAATGCACAGGCTCAAACGGAGCCTATTGAAGAACTCTAAGAACAAGATAGAATAGGATAGGAGCAGATAGAAGTGAAGATGAATGTTAAAACAATTTATTAAAACGCGTTAAAGTCACAGGGGTTTACAGAAAACAACCACAGCTAGAACATCCGTATATTACACAGACTGTATACTGTAAACAATGTCTATGATTACGATTTGCAGTTAAGTCTCCGCCCACAACGTGACATCACACGCTCAAATCCAACAATCGTTTCACCAAATAGTCGCTTGGCTTTTTTAAGGATCCTTGCTGTGGTTGTTCTCTGTAAACCTCTGATTTTAACACGTTTTAATACATTGTTTTAACATTCATCTGAGTTCACTTCTATCTGCTCCTGCTGAAGTCTCCCATTGTTTTTATATCTAGAGCATGATGTGAAGCTCTGCAGTATTTGAGTATACAGCTTACATGTGAATTAACCCTGTAGTCTCACAGGACTTCACCATTGATCTGTTTTATTTGAGGATAACCATTGGAGCTCGACTGCAGCATTAATTTCCACTGATAATTCCTTTGGATCACTTATGCACATTTGGAGTTAGGATTTAGTCTCCAATTTACTTTTTTGGACATATCCTTTTTGCACTAACACATTGTTTTTTGTTGGAAACCACATCTGCTGACTAATATTTGAGCCAGAGAGCCTTCCTAGCTAGAACAGCGAGGCCAGGGTTTTTGGCATTAAAGGGACACTCAGGTCAAATTAAATTTTCATGATTCAGATCATGTAAATTTTAAACAACTTTCCAATTTACTTTCATTAAAAAAAATGTGCAGTTTTATATTTACACTTTTTGAGTCACCAGCTCCTACTGAGCATGTGCAAGAATTCACAAACTATACGTATATGCATTTGTGATTGGCTGATTGCTATCACATGGTACAGGAGAAGTGGAAATAGACATAACTTTGAAATTTGTTAGAAAAAAATCTACTACTCATTTAAAATTCAGAGTAAGTGCTATTGTATTGTCTTGTTATCTTGCATTCGTTGATTATGCAAATCTATTGTGTTTAATGGTCCTTTAAAGGATTACTTTCTGTGTTAATTTTTAAGCTAAACAACTAATATATTAAAGTTAATAAACATTCATTAAAACCTACTGACCTATATTTTCTCCAAAACGAAGTTTCATAACGTTCTAAAAGTTATATCTTTTATTCGCCGATGATGTCACGTTATCCTGCCCACTATTTTCAGCACTGAGTGTTCAAAATACTTAAACCAATAACTTTGTGTTTAAAGCCCCATTTTGGAACCTAGGTATTGTAAACGGATTGGTACAGAGCAAAGGATACCCACGGTGTGGGTGTGGAAAACAAATTTGCAGACAAGATTTCTGATATACGGTAGAGATATGTTAATGAAATGCTATTGAGAAAAAGCATATTTGGGGTAATTAGTTAGTAACAGGCATAGAAAATATTTACTTACAGTGGCCCTTTAAGCTATACGATTTGAATAATGGCATCAAATATGAAGGAATTGGCCGTCTTTAAGGCCTGAATGCTGTCTTGGATATCCTCCAAAGGGGATTCTACAGAAATCAGATCAGATAAAGAGTCACACCAAAAATGTGACAGCCCCATTTGCCTGAACTGGAGGATAGCATAGTTAAGCTGGAAGAGGCTTAGGAACTTCCCTGCGACATTCAGTAGCTAGCACACACTAAAACTCTTAAGAGAATTACATGGCTTACAACAACTCCCCTGCTCTCTCTTGAAGGAAACAATCCATTGAGAGCATAAAAATCACAATCTTCAGCAGAGCACCTCTCTCTGCCTACCTCCATGAAACGAGGCAAATAACTACTGAGAGGGTAAGGGGAAGTGGGAGGGATACTTCAATGCTCTGTTTGGGGTTTCTGTCTCCTCCTGGTGGCCAGGTGAAGTATTCCCCATAGGTTATAAATGCTTTTGTGGACTCTCACTGCAATTAGAAGGAAATCATTTTTATTCAATATTCATTTGTAATAAAGTGTTATGCTGTGTATTTACTGTAAATATTTCACATTCCAATGTTCTGCACATAGCAGAATATGTTCTAAGTATTTTTAAATATATACTCCTATCTCTTCTGAAGAAGAAGGGACCTGAGGGTCGTCACCTTCAAAAAACACGTAAGGAATATATACAGAACGGCTTTTTGCACCACACAGTGAACTTTATTCGTTTGTGGAGTTACACCTACGAAACTGCCAGTTTGACTGGTTTTTATAATAAGAGCGAATACATTACCTCATATTTGATTGAGGTTGGAAATTGTAAGCAGTTTGTGTTTAGAGTGTTTTGTTTGTTATAGTAGTGCCAATAAAAGTACGATATTGCACTCTCTCTGCTTTCTCTTTATTCTTACTGCATGAGATCCGGAGCCTCAAGTGGAGGAAAATTCTACCATTCCCCTAAGAAAAGCGGAGTATTAATAGAGAAAGATTCTACCATCCCCTAGCAGGCATAACAAGGACGTTGTGGATATCTCTGTGTTTGTTCCTCCTTATGGTGCGGCACTTACCTCATTAGATTGAGGTCAAGGAATGTAAGTAGGAACCCCGACGGGGATTATCATTACTCACCTTGGTTCAACTTTGGATTACTCATACGAACTGAACACTATATAGATGATTGAAACATCAAATTATTGCTATAGAGTGTATTAGAAGGGGGTTTATTATCCAATATTACCTATAAGAGTGATATAGAACAAGTTTTATTAACCGCTATATCATTACAGTGTTATCCAAACAATAATAAAAGAGGTTGAAACTCAGTACAACCGCTGTGCTTAACCTACAAAAAGGGGTGCGCCAAACCGAATAAATCTAAATATATATACACCAGTAATAAATCTAATTGAACGTGTCAAAAGATGAATAAATATATGTAGATTAAAAGTGCCAAATAAAATTAATAGTGCCAAATAAAATTAAATAAAATATAAAAATATGAAAATTAAAATTAAATAAACAAGTAATAACCAATATTGTGAACTAGAGTCCTTTTAGATGGGTTTTAACCCAAATTAGATAGAGTTCATCAATCCAGTGGTGAGCCGCTCTCTCCAAGTTGTAGGCAAAAAATGTGAGTGTCCTGAAAAACAGAAAAAGAAGAGGCGCTCTTTGTGCAGCGAGTTCCAAACAGCTGAAAATCTACCAATAGTGCTCAAGGTAATATACTCACAAACATGAGTGCACATACAGTGCAATAGTAGACAGGCCGAAACTTCAGAGCCGTTCGGCTGACTCCTCAATGGCGACTCTGCCAAACAACTACAGAAGCCCAGGTGCTGGTAACGATGGTCCGGTTTCTCCAAACAACCTCCGTGATAGGCTGCAATAAACAGCTTATGAAGGATCCAGTAGCTTATTGTAAAGCAGATTGCTCACAATACATTCCAGCTTCTGCTCCGCTCACTGCAAGACTTAATACAAGGCCATTCGAGGTTCCTCCAACCTTTCCCCTCTGCATTTGAGTTTCCCCGGAGCTGGTCACGTGACCTTCAGGCTTTTATTTTATTGGTCCTTTAACGTTAAGGCTAGAAGTTCTCCTTATATTAAAACAAGCACTGTTTTCTTGCATGTCCAACTGCAGTTATTTTCCAAGAAAAATATGCTAGGGAATTTTCCCATAGCCTTAACGTTAAAGGACCAATAAAATAAAAGCCTGAGGGTCACGTGACCGGCTCCGGGGAAACTCAAATGCAGAGGGGAACGCCATTGAGGAGTCAGCCGAACGGCTCTGAAGTTTCGGCCTGTCTACTATTGCACTGTATGTGCACTCATGTTTGTGAGTATATTACCTTGAGCACTATTGGTAGATTTTCAGCTGTTTGGAACTCGCTGCACAAAGAGCGCCTCTTCTTTTTCTGTTTTTCAGGACACTCACAAATCATTACAGTGTGTTGGACTGAATACAAGAACATAATTTACTTTTACTATCAAAATGACTTTTTGTTCTCTATGTATCTTTTGTTGAAAAGCAGGGACGTAAGCTCAGAGTGTGCACATGTCTGGAGCACTATATGGCAGCAGTTTTGCAACAATGTTACCCATATGCAAGATCCCTAGATGGCAGCACTATTTC
This sequence comes from Bombina bombina, assembly GCF_027579735.1. NCBI lineage: Eukaryota > Metazoa > Chordata > Amphibia > Anura > Bombinatoridae > Bombina > Bombina bombina. Next base: position 661,960,439 of record NC_069502.1, read on the forward strand.
CTGCTATGTAGGTAATTTGTCAATACAGAATAACATGGGAATGAAGCAAATTTGATTAAAAAAAAAAAAAAGCTTTCTGTTTATTTCTTTTAATTGTATGGTCTGAAAATGCTTTGGTTTCTTAAACGAAAATGGCAAAGAGGGGAGCACAAGTGGTCACATCCTATCATTTATTTGAAATGTTTTACAGACATAAAAAACCCTGTAGTAATTGTATACAAGAGCTCGCTGCTGTAGTAATTCTGTACATGCATAATCCTGAATTTACCTTACGAATGACTTGTTGCTGTTGGGAATGTTTGGCACGAAGATCTGATATTTCCCTCCACAATGCTTCATTTTCCCTAAATGATTAAAACAGAATAAAAATAAACACAATAATAAATTAACTAAAAGAGTATGGATTTGTTTTAATTACGCTCACTGTAACCATTGCTATCATTCAGACTAAAAATGTAATGTTCTTCAAAGACGTAGCAAGTCAAACATTTTCTCCAAATCCTTTGAAATACTCCATTCTGAACAGGAAATTAAAACGTCAGTAGTGATTTAAAAAAAAAAAATATTTGCTCACTATTATAATTAATTCAGTTGATTGGAGAAAAAAAGCCCTATCAGAAAATCAGTCTGTGTATAAAACACACAATATACAAATAAGTCAGAGGTTAAAAATAAGTTTTTCTGATTTTACCTGTCTGACTTGAAGATCAATTAAAAATAATTTAAGAAAAAAAATCCGTCAAAGCTAAAATGAAACCCTAATTTTGTCATTGCTAGTATTTTGTCAAACTAACGGCTAGATTTAGAGTTTTGTCGGTAACGACCCGCATATCTAACACTGTCTTTTTTTCCCCCGCACCTTTTAAATACCGCTGGTATTTAGAGTTCACAGAAGGGCTGCGTTAGGCTCCAAAAAGGGAGCGTATAGCATATTTACCGCCACTGCAACTCTCAATAACAGCGGTGCTTACGGACGCGGCCAGCTTCAAAAACGCGCTCGTGCACGATTCCCCCATAGAAAACAATGGGGCATTTTGAGCTGAAAAAAAAACCTAACACCTGCAAAAAAGCAGCGTTCAGCTCCTAACGCAGCCCCATTGTTTCCTATGGGGAAACACTTCCTATGTCTGCACCTAACACACTAACATGTACCCCGAGTCTAAACACCCCTAACCTTACACTTATTAACCCCTAATCTGCCGCCCCCGCTATCGCTGACACCTGCATATTTTTTTAACCCCTAATCTGCCGCTCCGTACACCGCCGCAACCTACATTAATCCCTATGTACCCCTAATCTGCTGCCCCTAACACCGCCGACCCCTATATTATATTTATTAACCCCTAATCTGCCGCCCCCAACGTCGCCGCTACCGACCTACAATTATTAACCCCTAATCTGCCGACCGGACCTCACCGCTACTATAATAAATGTATTAACCCCTAATCCGCCTCACTAACCCTATAATAAATAGTATTAACCCCTAATCTGCCCTCCCTAACATCGCTGACACCTAACTTCAAGTATTAACCCCTAATCTGTCGACCGGACCTCACCGCTACTCTAATAAATGTATTAACCCCTAAAGCTAAGTCTAACCCTAACACCCCCCCTAAATTAAATATAATTTAAATCTAACAAAATAAATTAACTCTTATTAAATAAATTATTCCTATTTAAATCTAAATACTTACCTGTAAAATAAACCCTTATATAGCTACAATATAAATTATAATTATATTGTAGCTATTTTAGGATTAATATTTATTTTACAGGCAACTTTGTATTTATTTTAACCAGGTACAATAGCTATTAAATAGTTATTTACTATTTAATAGCTACCTAGTTAAAATAATTACAAAATTTCCTGTAAAATAAATCCTAACCTAAGTTACAATTAAACCTAACACTACACTATCAATAAATTAATTAAATAAAATACCTACAATTATCTACAATTAAACCTAACACTACACTATCAATAAATTAATTAAATACAATACCTAAAAATAAATACAATTAAATAAAACTAACTAAAGTACAAAAAATAAAAAACAACTAAGTTACAAAAAATAAAAAAATAATTACAAACATTAGAAAAATATTACAACAATTTTAAACTAATTACACCTACTCTAAGCCCCCTAATAAAATAACAAAGCCCCCCAAAATAAAAAAATGCCCTACCCTATTCTAAAATTAAAATAGAAAAGCTCTTTTACCTTACCAGCCCTTAAAAGGGCCTTTTGCGGGGCATGCCCCAAAGAATTCAGCTCTTTTGCCTGTAAAAAAAAAAACATACAATACCCCCCCCCCCCCAACATTACAACCCACCACCCACAAACCCCTAATCTAACCCAAACCCCCCTTAAATAAACCTAACACTAAGCCCCTGAAGATCTCCCTACCTTGTCTTCACCACACCGGGTTGACCGATCCGTCCTGGCTCTGACGTCTTCATCCAAGCCCAAGCGGGGGCTGAAGATGTCCATGATCCGGCTGAAGTCTTGATCCAAGCGGGAGCTGAAGAGATCCATGATCCGGCTGAAGTCTTCTATCAAGCGGCATCTTCAATCTTCTTTCTTCCGGATCCATCTTCATCCCGCCGACGCGGAACATCCATCTTCACCGACGACTTCCCGACGAATGACGGTTCCTTTAAGGGACGTCATCCAAGATGGCGTCCCTCGAATTCCGATTGACTGATAGGATTCTATCAGCCAATCGGAATTAAGGTAGGAAAATTCTGATTGGCTGATGGAATCAGCCAATCAGATTCAATTTCAATCCGATTGGCTGATCCAATCAGATTGAGCTTGCATTCTATTGGCTGTTCCGATCAGCCAATAGAATGCGAGCTCAATCTGATTGGCTGATTGGATCAGCCAATCTGATTGAAATTGAATCTGATTGGCTGATTCCATCAGCAAATCAGAATTTTCCTACCTTAATTCCGATTGGATGATAGAATCCCATCAGCCAATCGGAATTCGAGGGACGCCATCTTGGATGACGTCCCTTAAAGGAACCGTCATTCCTCGGGAAGTCGTCGGTGAAGATGGATATTCCGAATCGGCGGGATAAAGATGGATCCGGATGAAAGAAGATTGAAGATGCCGCTTGATAGAAGACTTCAGCCGGATCATGGACCTCTTCAGCTCCTGCTTGGATCAAGACTTCAGCCGGATCATGGACCTCTTCAGCTCCCGCTTGGATCAAGACTTCAGCCGGATCATGGACATCTTCAGCCTCTGCTTGGGCTTGGATGAAGACGTCGGAGCCAGGACGGATCGGTGAACCCGGTGTGGTGAAGACAAGGTAGGAGATCTTCAGGGGCTTAGTGTTAGGTTTATTTAAGGGGGGTTTGGGTTAGATTAGGGGTATGTGGGTGGTATTGCATGTTTTTTTTTTTTACAGGCAAAAGAGCTGAATTCTTTGCGGTATGCCCCGCAAAAGGCCCTTTTAAGGGCTGGTAAGGTAAAAGAGCTTTTCTATTTTAATTTTAGAATAGGGTAGGGCATTTTTTTATTTTGGGGGGCTTTGTTATTTTATTAGGGGGCTTAGAGTAGGTGTAATTAGTTTAAAATTGTTGTAATATTTTTCTAATGTTTGTAAATATTTTTTTATTTTTTGTACTTTAGTTAGTTTATTTAATTGTATTTATTTGTAGATATTGTATTTAATTAATGTATTGATAGTGTAGTGTTAGGTTTAATTGTAGGTATTTTAATTAATTTAATGATAGTGTAGTGTTAGGTTTAATTGTAACTTAGGTTAGGATTTATTTTACAGGTAATTTTTGTAATTATTTTAACTAGGTAACTATTAAATAGTTAATAACTATTAAATAGCTATTGTACCTGGTTAAAATAAATACAAAGTTGCCTGTAAAATAAATATTAATCCTAAAATAGCTACAATATAATTATTATTTATATTGTAGCTATATTAGGATTTATTTTACAGGTAAGTATTTAGCTTTAAATAGGAATAATTTATAGGGACCACCAAATCCCCCCTTCAAGTAAAATGGGAATTAGACCTAAATAAAGAATATGACATACATTCCTGGAATGAAATTATTTACGGGGCAGGGAAGGGGCTACTAGGAGCTGACATGCTTGAAAACGTAATTAAAACCAACTTTCGTTGGTACCTTACACCACTTATTACCTCACATGCCATCAGACACGGATCCAAACTCTGCTACAGAGGCTGCGATGTAGAAGGTTCCTATAGACACATGTGGTGGGACTGCCCTCATTCACATAGAACATGGAACAGACTATCACACTTTTTGAGCTCTCTTTTAGATAGTCCAATTACACTTTCATTAGAACAAGCACTACTGCACACTAAACTTAAGGAGTTCAATAAACACATAAACCATTTCATAAAGATAACATGTACAGCAACTAGGGTGTGTATAGCACGCCGATGGAAGGAATCTGCCCCTACATGGGGAGAGGTTATTGTTAAAATCAGACACTACTATAACATGTCAGCACAGGCTGCCATATTACAAGACACACAGGAAACCTTCCAGAAGGTTTGGTTTTACTGGATTATGCACGACACATCAAACTCCAGAATAGAGGACAAGTGAAAGGTTAACTTCAAGGAAGCGCTTCTATTAAAGCATTGAAAGGCTCCCTCAGCCCCAATAGATACTAACTTGGAACTTACAAAGTTAGGGCAGAGATCCTGGCTAAGTCCTCCCCCATCCCCTTACCCACCCTCTTTCTCTCCATTTCTACATCATCTCTTTCTTCTTCTTTACCCTATACTTTAGGCCTAACGAAAAAATGTTTACATTGTTTTTACATGATTCAGTTTAATTATATTTGTTAGGTCCATCGCCGGACTCTGTACATGCAGATGGTCGACTAATTGTAACATCGGCATTTTTCCCTTTCCTTTTCTTTTACTCATATCTTGTTATTGTCAAAAATATACTCAATAAAAATTTATTTCAACTAAATAGGAATAATTTATTTAATAAGAGTTAATTTATTTCGTTAGATTTAAATTATATTTAATTTAGGGGGGTGTTAGTGTTAGGGTTAGACTTAGCTTTAGGGGTTAATAAATTTAATAGAGTAGCGGTGAGGTCCGGTCGGCATATTAGGGGTTAATACTTGAAGTTAGGTGTCAGCGATGTTAGGGAGGGCAGATTAGGGGTTAATACTATTTATTATAGGGTTATTGAGGAGGGAGGCGGATTAGGGGTTAATAACTTTATTATAGTAGCGGTGAGCTCCGGTCGGCAGATTAGGGGTTAATAATTGTAGGTAGGTGGAGGCGATGTTGGGGGCGGCAGATTAGGGGTTAATAAATATAATATAGGGGTCGGCGGTGTTAGGGGCAGCAGATTAGGAGTACATAGGGATAACGTAGGTGGCGGCGGTGTGCGGTCAGCAGATTAGGGGTTAAACATTTTTAATAGAGTGGCGGCGATGTGGGGGGGACCTCGGTTTAGGGGTGCATAGGTAGTTTATGGGTGTTAGTGTACTTTAGAGCACAGTAGTTAAGAGGTTTATGAACCGGCGTTAGCCCAGAAAGCTCTTAACTCCTGGCTTTTTTCTACGGCTGGAGTTTTGTCGGTAGATTTCTAACGCTCACTTCAGCCAAGACTCTAAATACCGGCGTTAGAAAAATGCCATTGAAAAGATAGGATACACAAATGGCGTAGGGGGATCTGCGGTATGGCAAAGTCGCGGCTAGAAAGTGAGCGTTAGACCCTTACCTACAAGACTCTAAATACCAGCGGTAGACCAAAACCAGCGTTAGGAGCCTCTAACGCTGGTTTTGACGGCTAACGCAGAACTCTAAATCTAGCCGTAAGTAATTTAAATAAAACATAGGTACTCAAACTAATTTTTTAATATAAAATTCTATTTTTATTTCAAATATGCTAATTTTAGAAGACACACTCATACTTTCTTACTACTGTTTGTTTGGGCTTTTAGAGATATGCTATTTCAAGTGCACCAAATACATATATATGTAGGGAATAAATAGGAATCATCAGATGCTATAGTGGTCAGGAAACAGCACATGAGCTGCATTTGACAGAATACTATATCTTTGGGTTATCTGCGAGAAGATAACACCAAAGGACATTTCAAATCCCAGCTTTGTAATTTCTTGCACATTAGTTAGTTCTTGAGGCATTTAGATATCTTTAACACTGGTATATGAATTTACAGAAACTTTCTGTCAAGTCACACAAATGTAAAACGGGTTTGAGTCATGTATTCCATTTCTGAATTAGTAGCTTATCCTCCGAACTGAATTGCATTGGCAATAACAAACTGTGCTTTTTATGAGCATAGCAGGCCCCTCAGTCATGACTAGATTTTTAAGAAAAAAAAAATCTGAAATAAGCAAGCATCCTGCTACTGCAATAAAAAAATAAATGCACTGTGCATATTTATCCAGTCCCATCCCAAGTGGGGATCTTGACACTTACCCCAAGAATACTGGGGGACCCCGTTGTTTGAACCTCCTGAAGGGATTTCCTACACACGAACCCAGAGGATCACCTTCTTTGATCGTAAGCTGGGATTCCACTGCCTGAAGGATAAGGATTTACCACACGGCATTGCTTCTCATTGATCCTCCTAATGGAGGTTCCACTTTTATAGGCCGAATATCTATTAAGCCTATCCAGTGAAAGTTTTGTCAATTTTAGTTTATCAGGTTGGACGAGTCAAAATCCTAATGGCCAAGAACTTCGGTTATATAAATGCGTTTCCCCGATTCAAGTCCTCGGGGCACACTAACAAGTCAGATTTCCAGGATATATGAACTACAGCACAGAAGAAATAAATGAGCTGATCAGTAACCATGGTTAGTACTCCTTTCGCCAAGTTAATCCTGAAACTCTGTCCTGTGAGTGGGTTCTGAGTACTGAAATTGAGAATCACTGTGCTAATGTACACTATAAGCAATGCATAAATTCAGATATTTATGTATGCATGTTTTTGTATTTTTTTTTCTTATATCTACTGGACAGTTTTTTTGTTTTTAAACATTTTAAATAATTTCAAACAAGTGAGATACTAGCCATTGCTTAATGGCATTTATAACATTTCTCTGCTTTCATAAATAATTGACTTATATTTGTTGATAAAAAAAACACAGTCTTAAAGGCACAGTAAATCCATGTTTGAGATGGCCAAAAAAGAGCACTCGCACTTCAAATATAGCTAGCAGGGTGCCAGCTAAAGTATAAAGTAGCAAGGATTCAGGCAGGCACTTGCTAGATTTTAAAGATAATCACACTTTCATTCTCTAAAAAATGTGATATTTTGGTGTTAAACCACCACATCATCAGACAAAAATGGAACTTATCAGAATGAAATTTATACACATATAGCCCCTCCTCTCAGTGAAAAACCATTAAATAGAGGTTGCCTTGGCAACCAAAAACAGAATAGCAGTGTCAGTATAACATCATCAGATAAATCAAAAATATATGAGCAAATTATATCAAGTGAAAATAAACAATTGCTATGAATAAAAGTGAGTGCTGTGATTGATCATGATGATCGTGAACTACAGCGATAAATTTACATAGGAATAATGGATGTTTACAGGGACCGGATTCAATATTAACTACAATTCAGTCACCAGCAATCATAACGTATCAAAAATATTGACTTAACCGTTAATATAGTTAAAATATTAGCAAGTTAATAGCACATTCAGGCTGTAATATTCGGCTACAGAAAATCCCATGCCATGGGAAGCCATTCTCAGCCATCAGCGTTTTAGTGGGTAGTCCACACCCTTCAAGGCACCACTCAAGTTTAAGGGTGGATCTTGGTACTATTAGCTATAACACTATAATATTATATCAGGATACCGACATGCCTTCAAAAGTAATAACACCTCAGGGTGGGACCCATTAATCATTGCCTCCCAATACGGTAAACAGGGAGATAAGGAGATAGAAACACAGTTCAGTAATTAGCATTACAAAAGCCACATACCCTTTTATCACAGAGTAAAATAAATAAAATGAAGTTTCAATGTGTCGTCATAAAATAAACAGTTATAGAAAACGCTGTTGGTTTAATCTCATTGTATATATCCAGCGGTTAAACTGCAGCTCGCCTCTCATGGAGTCGCATAATTATTGTAGGAACATGGCAATTACTAGACATGTGCATTTGTTGCTTTTCAGGTTGCAACAAATGCTGAATATGCCAGCATCATTCGGAGCCAGATATCGTCGTATAAAAGCGCAACACAAAAATTCACTGGCAGCGTACATATTCGACATTCGTTGCTACCCGAAAGCAATTACAAATGATGAGAATTATCAAAAGTAAATTCCATTGTTATAAGCCAGTTCTATAAAACTTTGTTAATATCATTGAGTGTAAAAAGAAGCACAATAAAACCCACTAAATAGGAAGCTACATAAAAAGGACCAGTAAATACAGTACAATTGCATAATTAAGTGCATAATAAAAAGACAATGCAGTAGCACTTACTCTCAATTTAAAATAAGCAGTAGAATTTTTCTCTTCCAAATGTATTTTTTCCAATTTGCCAGCCCCCTGTATCATGTGACAGCCATCAGCCTCAAACTAATATATACACACACACTGCTCAGCAAGTACCTCAGAAAGTATGTTTACCTATCTCAAAATCTAGCTGTATTTAATTAAAAAAAAAAAATTAATCAATGCAAATAGGAACAACTAGGCACTCAAACAATAGGTACAGCAAAAACATTAGTCTTGAAATATAGGACATAATTAACCCCTTAAGGCCCAGCGACGTCCTGGGCTTCTCTCTGCCGCGATCTCGCTCAAAATAGCAACATCAGGCTATTTCTGAATGCCCCACAAGTGGGGCATTGCAGAAATAGATTTGCAGAGTTACCGATGCAGAGGGGGCCACTCTGCATTTGGAGAGAGCGGTGGTGCCGATCGTTGGTGGGCGGGAGGGAGGGACCGTTCTGCGATGCTAGAGGGAATAAAAAAAAATAACCGTCATTGAGGGGGAGTAGGGGCAATGAGGGGAATCCCATGTGGGATCCATTAACGGAAAGGGATCTGGGAGAGGGGTAGGGTATTGGGGGGGGGCAGCTACACTACAGAAAAAAATGGGTCTTATATTTAAAGAGCTTTTTTTTTGGGGGGGGGGGAAGAGAATCAGGGAGGTTGGGGGAACCTACACTGCACCAAATAAAATGTATATATATATATATATATATATATATATATATATATATATATATATATATATATATATATATATATATATATATATATATATATATATATATCTTTTATTTTCATACTGGCAGAGTTTCTGCCAGTACTTAAGATGGTGGTGACAATTGTGAGGTAGGGGGAGGGAAGAGAGCTATTTGAGAGTGGTCAGGGAGGGATCAGGGGGTGGGATGTGTCAGATGGGAGGCTGATCTCTACACTAAAGCTAAAATTAACCCTACAAGCTACCTAATTAACCCCTTCACTGCTGTGCGCACAGCGGCATTTAGCGCCCTTCTAATTACCAAAAAGCAATGCCAAAGCCATATATATGTCTGCTATTTCTAAACAAAGGGGATCTCAGAGAAGCATTTACAACAATTTGTGCCATGATTGCACAAGCTGTTTGTAAATAATTTCAGTGAGAAACCTAAAATTGTGAAAAAGTTAGATATTTTTTTTTTCTTATCACATTTGGCGGTGAAATGGTGGCATGAAATATACCAAAATGGGCATAGATGAATACTTTGGGTTGTCTACTAAAAAAATATATATAGTTTTGATAGGTAAATATATAAAAAACAAAAAGGTTCTATCTCTGTTTAAAAATGTAGTGATGGCACAAATGCTCTGGTCTTTTGGGGAAGTTTTTGTCTGAAATGCCCGGTCCTTAAGGGGTTAAGGATACTCTCGATAAAGGATGCGAGATGTAGGTATTTATAGGTATGATCATTAATCCATTACAAGTTACAAAACCAATTTGACCAATCCTTAATACATTACCAAAAATTCACAAAAACTTGGAAAATCCCCTGGGAAGACCAATCGTCTCAGCAAGAGACTCGTGTCTCCCCTAGCAATTGACCATTTTTTACAGTCCTGTGTTCAGTGTATGGATTCTTATTTTAAGGCATTCTACACGTTTCTTACAAAAACTTTAAAGGAAATACAATCTGAGCATGAAAAAAGTTTTGTTAGTCATTGCAGATGTGACTAGCCTATATACCAAGATCCCCCACAATGAGGATAAACAAGCAGTGGCTAATGCTTTGAATCTAGTTCCTTATGCCGGACCTCCTATAAAATTCCTACAGTAGTTATTAGATCTAAGCTTGTGGCTAAATTATTTTAACATTTGAGTCCCTATATTACCTACAGACATCACAGTCATAGGGTCAAATGTGGCACCATCATTTGCCATTTTATTCATGCAAGATTATGAGGACACCATCATGGAAGTATCCAAGAACCCACATATACACCTATAGAGTAGATACATAGATTTGTTTTTTTTAACGTGTGGGTTGAAATCGAATCTGAACTCTTGAAATGATTTCATAGAATGGTAAGTTGGACCATCTGGTTAAAATGTAAGATCTCTTACAGCAGGGAGCAGATTAAATTCCTGGATCTGAGGATTTATAAAAAAAGGTAATGATAACACATTGGCAACTACTCAAAACCATAAGCCAACAGATAGAAATTCTCTGCTACTATCTTCTAGTTGCCAGTGCCACCATCCTGCATTAATGAGAGCTATACCACAAGCAGAGATGGAAAGAGTAATGAAAAAACATAATTTATGCTTACCTGATAAATTTATTTCTCTTGTAGTGTATCCAGTCCACGGATCATCCATTACTTATGGGATATTAACTCCTCCCCAACAGGAAGTGCAAGAGGATTCACCCAGCAGAGCTGCTATATAGCTCCTCCCCTAACTGCCATTACCAGTCATTCGACCGAAAACATGCAGAGAAAGGAAAACCATAGGGTACAGTGGTGACTGTAGTTTAATGGAAAAATTACCTGCCTTAAAGTGACAGGGCGGGCCGTGGACTGGATACACTACAAGAGAAATAAATTTATCAGGTAAGCATAAATTATGTTTTCTCTTGTTAAGTGTATCCAGTCCACGGATCATCCATTACTTATGGGATACCAATACCAAAGCTAAAGTACACGGATGACGGGAGGGACAGGCAGGCTCTTTATACGGAAGGAACCACTGCCTGAAGAACCTTTCTCCCAAAAACAGCCTCCGAAGAAGCAAAAGTGTCAAATTTGTAAAATTTGGAAAAAGTATGAAGAGAAGACCAAGTTGCAGCCTTGCAAATCTGTTCAACAGAAGCCTCATTCTTAAAGGCCCAAGTGGAAGCCACAGCTCTAGTAGAATGTGCTGTAATTCTTTCAGGAGGCTGCTGTCCAGCAGTCTCATAGGCTAACCGTATTATGCTACGAAGCCAAAAGGAGAGAGAGGTAGCCGAAGCTTTTTGACCTCTCCTCTGACCAGAATAAACGACAAACAGTGAAGACGTTTGTCGAAAATCCTTAGTTGCCTGTAGATAAAATTTCAGGGCACGGACTACATCTAGATTGTGTAGCAGACGTTCCTTTTTCGAAGAAGGATTAGGACACAAAGATGTAACCACAATCTCTTGATTGATATTCCTGTTAGTGACCACCTTAGGTAGGAACCCAGGTTTAGTACGCAGAACTACCTTGTCTGAATGAAAAATCAGATAAGGAGAATCACAATGTAAGGCAGATAACTCAGAGACTCTTCGAGCCGAGGAAATCGCCATTAAAAACAGAACTTTCCAAGATAACAACTTGATATCAATGGAATGAAGGGGTTCAAACGGAACCCCCTGTAAAACATTAAGAACTAAGTTCAAACTCCATGGTGGAGCAACAGTTTTAAACACAGGCTTGATCCTAGCTAAAGCCTGACAAAAAGCTTGAACGTCCAGAACTTCTGACAGACGTTTGTGTAAAAGAATGGACAGAGCTGAAATCTGTCCCTTTAAGGAACTAGCGGATAAACCCTTTTCTAAACCTTCTTGTAGAAAAGACAATATCCTCGGAATCCTAACCTTACTCCATGAGTAACTCTTGGATTCGCACCAATATAAGTATTTGCGCCATATCTTATGGTAAATCTTTCTGGTAACAGGCTTCCTAGCCTGTATTAAGGTATCAATAACTGACTCAGAAAAAACACGTTTTGATAAAATCAAGCGTTCAATTTCCAAGCAGTCAGCTTCAGAGAAATTAGATTTTGATGTTTGAAGGGACCCTGGATCAGAAGGTCCTGTTTCAGAGGTAGCGACCAAGGTGGACAGGATGACATGTCCACTAGATCTGCATACCAAGTCCTGCGTGGCCATGCAGGCGCTATTAGAATCACTGATGCTCTCTCCTGTTTGATTCTGGCAATCAATCGAGGAAGCATCGGGAAGGGTGGAAACACATAAGCCATTCCGAAGGTCCAAGGTGCTGTCAAAGCATCTATCAGAACCGCTCCCGGATCCCTGGATCTGGACCCGTAACGAGGAAGCTTGGCGTTCTGTCGAGACGCCATGAGATCTATCTCTGGTTTGCCCCAACGTCGAAGTATTTGGGCAAAGACCTCCGGATGAAGTTCCCACTCCCCCGGATGAAAAGTCTGACGACTTAAGAAATCCGCCTCCCAGTTCTCCACTCCCGGGATGTGGATTGCTGACAGGTGGCAAGAATGAGACTCTGCCCAGCGAATTATCTTTGATACTTCCATCATTGCTAGGGAGCTTCTTGTCCCTCCCTGATGGTTGATGTAAGCTACAGTCGTGATGTTGTTCGACTGAAACCTGATGAACCCCCGAGTTGTTAACTGGGGCCAAGCCAGAAGGGCATTGAGAACTGCTCTCAATTCCAGAATGTTTATTGGTAGGAGACTCTCCTCCTGATTCCATTGTCCCTGAGCCTTCAGAGAATTCCAGACAGCGCCCCAACCTAGTAGGCTGGCGTCTGTTGTTACAATTGTCCAGTCCGGCCTGCTGAATGGCATCCCCCTGGACAGATGTGGCCGAGAAAGCCACCATAGAAGAGAATTTCTGGTCTCTTGATCCAGATTCAGAGTAGGGGACAAGTCTGAGTAATCCCCATTCCACTGACTTAGCATGCACAATTGCAGCGGTCTGAGATGTAGACGTGCAAAGGGTACTATGTCCATTGCTGCTACCATTAAGCCGATCACCTCCATGCATTGAGCTACTGACGGGTGTTGAATGGAATGAAGGACACGGCATGCATTTTGAAGCTTTGTTAACCTGTCTTCTGTCAGGTAAATCTTCATTTCTACAGAATCTATAAGAGTCCCCAAGAAGGGAACTCTTGTGAGTGGAAAGAGAGAACTCTTCTTTTTGTTCACCTTCCATCCATGCGACCTTAGAAATGCCAGTACTAACTCTGTATGAGACTTGGCAGTTTGAAAGCTTGAAGCTTGTATCAGAATGTCGTCTAGTTACGGAGCTACCGCAATTCCTCGCGGTCTTAGTACCGCCAGAAGAGCACACAGAACCTTTGTGAAGATTCTCGGAGCCGTAGCCAATCCGAATGGAAGAGCTACAAACTGGTAATGCCTGTCTAGAAAGGCAAACCTTAGATACCGGTAATGATCTTTGTGAATCGGTATGTGAAGGTAAGCATCCTTTAAATCCACTGTGGTCATGTACTGACCCTTTTGGATCATGGGTAAAATTGTCCGAATAGTTTCCATTTTGAACGATGGAACTCTTAGGAATTTGTTTAGGATCTTTAAATCCAAGATTGGCCTGAAAGTTCCCTCTTTTTTGGGAACCACAAACAGATTTGAGTAAAACCCTTGTCCTTGTTCCGACCGCGGAACCGGATGGATCACTCCCATTAATAAAAGATCTTGTACGCAGCGTAGAAACGCCTCTTTCTTTATTTGGTTTGTTGACAACCTTGACAGATGAAATCTCCCTCTTGGGGGAGAGAATTTGAAGTCTAGAAGGTATCCCTGAGATATGATCTCTAACGCCCAGGGATCCTGGACATCTCTTGCCCAAGCCTGGGCGAAGAGAGAAAGTCTGCCCCCCACTAGATCCGTTCCCGGATCGGGGGCCCTCGATTCATGTTGTCTTAGGGGCAGCAGCAGGTTTCCTGGCCTGCTTGCCCTTGTTCCAGGACTGGTTAGGTCTCCAGCCTTGTCTGTAGCGAGCAACAGCTCCTTCCTGTTTTGGTGCAGAGGAAGTTGATGCTGCTCCTGCTTTGAAATTACGAAAGGAACGAAAATTGGACTGTCTAGCCTTAGGTTTGGCTCTGTCTTGAGGCAGGGCATGGCCTTTACCTCCTGTAATGTCAGCGATAATTTCTTTCAACCCGGGCCCGAATAAGGTCTGCCCTTTGAAAGGTATATTAAGCAATTTAGATTTAGAAGTAACGTCAGCTGACCAGGATTTTAGCCACAGTGCTCTGCGTGCCTGAATGGCGAATCCGGAATTCTTAGCCGTAAGTTTAGTTAAATGTACTACGGCATCTGAAATAAACGAGTTAGCTAACTTAAGGGCTTTAAGCTTGTGTGTAATCTCATCTAATGGAGCTGATTCAAGTGTCTCTTCCAGAGACTCAAACCAAAATGCTGCTGCAGCCGTGACAGGCGCAATGCATGCAAGAGGTTGCAATATAAAACCTTGTTGAACAAACATTTTCTTAAGGTAACCCTCTAACTTTTTATCCATTGGATCTGAAAAGGCACAGCTATCCTCCACCGGGATAGTGGTACGCTTAGCTAAAGTAGAAACTGCTCCCTCCACCTTAGGGACCGTTTGCCATAAGTCCCGTGTGGTGGCGTCTATTGGAAACATCTTTCTAAATATCGGAGGGGGTGAGAACGGCACACCGGGTCTATCCCACTCCTTAGTAACAATTTCAGTAAGTCTCTTAGGTATAGGAAAAACGTCAGTACTCGCCGGTACCGCAAAAACATAATTTATGCTTACCTGATAAATTCCTTTCTTCTGTTGTGTGATCAGTCCACGGGTCATCATTACTTCTGGGAATATAACTCCTCCCCAACAGGAAATGCAAGAGGATTCACCCAGCAGAGCTGCATATAGCTCCTCCCCTCTACGTCACTCCCAGTCATTCGACCAAGAATCAACGAGAAAGGAGAAACCAAGGGTGAAGTGGTGACTGGAGTATAATTTAAAAGATATTTACCTGCCTTAAAACAGGGCGGGCCGTGGACTGATCACACAACAGAAGAAAGGAATTTATCAGGTAAGCATAAATTATGTTTTCTTCTGTTATGTGTGATCAGTCCACGGGTCATCATTACTTCTGGGATACCAATACCAAAGCAAAAGTACACGGATGACGGGAGGGATAGGCAGGCTCATTATACAGAAGGAACCACTGCCTGAAGAACCTTTCTCCCAAAAATAGCCTCCGAAGAAGCAAAAGTGTCAAATTTGTAAAATTTGGAAAAAGTATGAAGCGAAGACCAAGTTGCAGCCTTGCAAATCTGTTCAACAGAGGCCTCATTCTTAAAGGCCCAAGTGGAAGCCACAGCTCTAGTAGAATGAGCTGTAATTCTTTCAGGAGGCTGCTGTCCAGCAGTCTCATAGGCTAAACGAATTATGCTACGAAGCCAGAAGGAGAGAGAGGTAGCCGAAGCCTTATGACCTCTCCTCTGACCAGAGTACACGACAAACAGGGAAGACGTTTGTCGAAAATCCTTAGTTGCCTGCAAGTAGAACTTGAGGGCACGAACTACATCCAGATTGTGTAGAAGACGTTCCTTCTTTGAAGAAGGATTTGGACACAAGGATGGAACAACAATCTCTTGATTGATATTCCTGTTAGTGACTACCTTAGGTAAGAACCCAGGTTTAGTACGCAGAACTACCTTGTCTGAGTGAAAAATCAGATAAGGAGAATCACAATGTAAGGCTGATAACTCAGAGACTCTTCGAGCCGAGGAAATAGCCATTAAAAACATAAAATTGTTATCTTGGAAAGTTCTATCAATGGAATGAAGGGGTTCAAACGGAACACCCTGTAAAACGGTAAGAACTAAGTTTAAACTCCATGGCGGAGCAACAGTTTTAAACACAGGCTTGATCCTAGCTAAAGCCTGACAAAAGGCTTGGACGTCTGGATTTTCTGACAGACGCCTGTGTAACAAGATGGACAGAGCTGAGATCTGTCCCTTTAATGAGCTAGCCGATAAACCCTTTTCTAAACCTTCTTGTAGAAAGGACAATATCCTAGGAATCCTAACCTTACTCCAGGAGTAACCTTTGGATTCGCACCAGTATAGGTATTTACGCCATATCTTATGGTAAATCCTTCTGGTAACAGGCTTCCTAGCCTGTATCAGGGTATCAATAACCGACTCAGAAAAACCACGTTTTGATAAAATTAAGCGTTCAATTTCCAAGCAGTCAGCTTCAGAGAAGTTAGATTTTGATGTTTGAATGGACCCTGTATCAGAAGGTCCTGTCTTAGAGGTAGAGACCAAGGCGGACAGGATGACATGTCCACTAGATCTGCATACCAAGTCCTGCGTGGCCATGCAGGCGCTATTAGAATCACTGATGCTCTCTCCTGTTTGATTTTGGCAATCAATCGAGGAAGTAGCGGGAAGGGTGGAAACACATAAGCCATCCCGAAGTTCCAAGGTGCTGTCAAGGCATCTATCAGAACCGCTCCCGGATCCCTGGATCTGGACCCGTAGCGAGGAAGTTTGGCGTTCTGGCGAGACGCCATGAGATCTATCTCTGGTTTGCCCCAACGTCGAAGTATTTGGGCAAAGACCTCCGGATGAAGTTCCCACTCCCCCGGATGAAAAGTCTGGCGACTCAAGAAATCCGCCTCCCAGTTCTCCACTCCCGGGATGTGGATTGCTGACAGGTGGCAAGAGTGAGACTCTGCCCAGCGAATTATCTTTGATACTTCCATCATTGCTAGGGAGCTTCTTGTCCCTCCTTGATGGTTGATGTAAGCTACAGTCGTGATGTTGTCCGACTGAAACCTGATGAACCCCCGAGTTTTTAACTGGGGCCAAGCCAGAAGGGCATGGAAAACTGCTCTTAATTCCAGAATGTTTACTGGCAGGAGACTTTCCTCCTGATTCCATTGTCCCTGAGCCTTCAGAGAATTCCAGACAGCGCCCCAACCTAGTAGGCTGGCGTCTGTTGTTACAATTGTCCAGTCCGGCCTGCTGAATGGCATCCCCCTGGACAGATGTGGCCGAGAAAGCCACCATAGAAGAGAGTTTCTGGTCTCTTGATCCAGATTCAGAGTAGGGGACAAGTCTGAGTAATCCCCATTCCACTGACTCAGCATGCATAATTGCAGCGGTCTGAGATGTAGACGTGCAAAGGGTACTATGTCCATTGCTGCTACCATTAAGCCGATCACCTCCATGCATTGAGCTACTGAAGGGAGTTGAATGGAATGAAGGACACGGCATGCATTTAGAAGCTTTGTTAATCTGTCTTCTGTCAGATAAATCTTCATTTCTACAGAATCTATAAGAGTCCCCAAGAATGGAACTCTTGTGAGAGGAAACAGAGAACTTTTCTTTTCGTTCACTTTCCATCCATGCGACCTTAGAAATGCCAGAACTAACTCTGTATGAGACTTGGCAGTTTGAAAGCTTGAAGCTTGTATCAGAATGTCGTCTAGGTACGGAGCTACCGAAATTCCTCGCGGTCTTAGTACCGCCAGAAGGGCACCCAGAACCTTTGTGAAGATTCTTGGAGCCGTAGCCAATCCGAATGGAAGAGCTACAAACTGGTAATGCCTGTCTAAGAAGGCAAACCTTAGATACCGGTAATGATCTTTGTGAATCGGTATGTGAAGGTAAGCATCCTTTAAATCCACTGTGGTCATGTACTGACCCTCTTGGATCATGGGTAAGATTGTCCGAATAGTTTCCATTTTGAACGATGGAACTCTTAGGAATTTGTTTAGGATCTTTAAATCCAAGATTGGCCTGAAAGTTCCCTCTTTTTTGGGAACCACAAACAGGTTTGAGTAAAACCCTTGTCCTTGTTCCGACCGCGGAACCGGATGGATCACTCCCATTAATAACAGATCTTGTACACAGCGTAGAAACGCTTCTTTCTTTATCTGGTTTGTTGACAACCTTGACAGATGAAATCTCCCTCTTGGGGGAGAGAATTTGAAGTCTAGAAGGTATCCCTGAGATATGATCTCTAGCGCCCAGGGATCCTGAACATCTCTTGCCCAAGCCTGGGCGAAGAGAGAGAGTCTGCCCCCCACTAGATCCGGTCCCGGATCGGGGGCCCTCGGTTCATGCTGTCTTTGGGGCAGCAGCAGGTTTCCTGGCCTGCTTGCCCTTGTTCCAGGACTGGTTAGGTTTCCAGCCTTGTCTGTAACGAGCAACAGCTCCTTCCTGTTTTGGTGCAGTGGAAGTTGATGCTGCTCCTGCTTTGAAATTCCGAAAGGGACGAAAATTAGACTGTCTAGCCTTAGCTTTGGCTTTGTCTTGAGGCAGGGCGTGGCCCTTACCTCCTGTAATGTCAGCGATAATTTCTTTCAAACCGGGCCCAAATAAAGTTTGCCCCTTGAAAGGTATATTAAGTAATTTGGACTTAGAAGTTACATCAGCTGACCAGGATTTTAGCCACAGCGCCCTACGTGCCTGAATGGCGAATCCTGAGTTCTTAGCCGTAAGTTTGGTTAAATGTACTACGGCCTCCGAAATGAATGAATTAGCTAGTTTAAGGACTCTAAGCCTGTCCGTAATGTCGTCCAGCGTAGCTGAACTAAGGTTCTCTTCCAGAGACTCAATCCAAAATGCTGCCGCAGCCGTAATCGGCGCGATGCATGCAAGGGGTTGCAATATAAAACCTTGTTGAACAAACATTTTCTTAAGGTAACCCTCTAATTTTTTATCCATTGGATCTGAAAAAGCACAGCTATCCTCCACCGGGATAGTGGTACGCTTAGCTAAAGTAGAAACTGCTCCCTCCACCTTAGGGACCGTTTGCCATAAGTCCCGTGTGGTGGCGTCTATTGGAAACATCTTTCTAAATATTGGAGGGGGTGAGAACGGCACACCGGGTCTATCCCACTCCTTAGTAACAATTTCAGTTAGTCTCTTAGGTATAGGAAAAACGTCAGTACTCGCCGGTACCGCAAAGTATTTATCCAACCTACACAATTTTTCTGGTATTGCAACAGTGTTACAATCATTAAGAGCCGCTAAAACCTCCCCTAGTAATACACGGAGGTTCTCCAATTTAAATTTAAAATTTGAAATATCTGAATCCAATCTGTTTGGATCAGAACCATCACCCACAGAATGAAGCTCTCCGTCCTCATGTTCTGCAAGCTGTGACGCAGTATCAGACATGGCCCTAGTATTATCAGCGCACTCTGTTCTCACCCCAGAGTGATCACGCTTGCCTCTTAGTTCTGGTAATTTAGCCAAAACTTCAGTCATAACAGTAGCCATATCTTGTAATGTTATCTGTAATGGCCGCCCAGATGTACTAGGCGCCATAATATCACGCACCTCCCGGGCGGGAGATGCAGGTACTGACACGTGAGGCGAGTTAGTCGGCATAACTCTCCCCTCGCTGTTTGGTGAAATTTGTTCAATTTGTACAGATTGGCTTTTATTTAAAGTAGCATCAATACAGTTAGTACATAAATTTCTATTGGGCTCCACCTTGGCATTGGAACAAATGACACAGATATCTTCCTCTGAATCAGACATGTTTAACACACTAGCAATAAACTTGCAACTTGGTTACAATCTTATTTAACAAAAACGTACTGTGCCTCAAAGAGCACTAAACGATTAAATGACAGTTGAAATAATGAACTGAAAGACAGTTATAGCATCAATCCTTAAAAACAACACAACTTTTAGCAAAGGTTTGTTCCCATTAGTAAAGTAACAATAATTAATTTGAAACATAAAAATTACAGAGCAACGTTTTTAATCACAGTCAATATATAAGTCTCACAGCTCTGCTGAGAGAATCTACCTCCCTCCAAAGAAGTTTGAAGACCCCTGAGATCTGTTAGAGATGAACCGGATCATGCAGGAATACAAGAGTAACTGACTGGAATTTTTTGATGCGTAGCAAAGAGCGCCAAAAACGGCCCCTCCCCCTCACACACAGCAGTGAGAGAGAAACGAAACTGTCACAATTAAAACAAGCAACTGCCAAGTGGAAAAATAATGCCCAAATATTTATTCACTCAGTACCTCAGAAAATGCAAACGATTCTACATTCCAGCAAAAACGTTTAACATAATAAATACCTATTAAAAGGTTTAATGTACTTTTAACAGAGTAATTCCGGTGAAATACCATCCCCAGAATACTGAAGTGTAGAGTATACATACATGTCATTATAACGGTATGGCAGGATTTTCTCATCAATTCCATTCAGAAAATAAAAACTGCTACATACCTCAATGCAGATTCATCTGCCCGCTGTCCCCTGATCTGAAGCTTTTACCTCCCTCAGATGGCCGAGAAACAGCAATATGATCTTAACTACTCCGGTTAAAATCATAGTAAAAACTCTGGTAGATTCTTCTTCAAACTCTGCCAGAGAGGCAATAACACGCTCCGGTGCTATTGTAAAATAACAAACTTTTGATTGAAGTTATAAAAACTAAGTATAATCACCATAGTCCTCTCACACATCCTATCTAGTTGCTGGGTGCAAGAGAATGACTGGGAGTGACGTAGAGGGGAGGAGCTATATGCAGCTCTGCTGGGTGAATCCTCTTGCATTTCCTGTTGGGGAGGAGTTATATCCCAGAAGTAATGATGACCCGTGGACTGATCACACATAACAGAAGAAATAAGAACTTTCAAAATATAAAACATCCAATGATGCCCACATTAGAATGGCAAATAGTAGAAAGCAATATGGAACAAAGAGTGACAAACCGGTGGCAAAACATTTATCAGAGGCGGGACATAATGTGAGTGACTTAGGTTTCACACTAATTGATCATGTCCCACCACTAAAGAGAGAAGAGGACAGACATAAGAGGCTAATCCAAGTTGAGAGTAGATGGATTTACCGTATAAACATGCTACTGCCCTATTAGCCAATTAGACTGACACGGTTTCTTATTTATTTTCATGATTCGGGTAGAACATACAATTTTAAATAACTTTCCAAATTACTTCTATTATCAAATTTACTTAATTCTCTTGGTATCATTTGTTGAAGGAGCAGCAATGCACTACTCGTTTCTAACTGAATGCATGGGGTGAGCCAATGTTAATCTGTATCTATATGCAGCCACTAATCAGCAGCTAGAACCTAAATTCTTTGCTGCTCCCGATTTTACCTAGATAAAACTTTCAGCAAAGGATAACAAGAGAAGGAAGCAAATTAAATTAAATAGATGATTAAAATTGTCTCTCTAAATCATGAATGTCTAATTATGACTTTAATGTCCCTTTAAGCTCACATTATAAACAGTTATATTTCTAGAACAATGTTTTAGATTTACCTATTGTTGAGTGCATAGCTGTTCCTATTTGCATCAGATTACTTTGCCACATTTTATTAAATACAGCTTTCTAGATTTTGAGAGAAGTAAGCAGTATCTCAATGTATATATAAATTACCATAATGGTATTTACCAAGTGCCTCGAAGGGTGTGGACTATATACTACAAAGCTGATGTGTGTGCTACTAGTGACAGTCTACTCCAGAATATTTATTGTTTAAAAGATAGATAATCCCTTTATTACCCATTTCCCAGTTTTGCATAACCAACACGGTTATATTAATATACTGTTTACCTCTGTGATTACCTTGTATCTAAGCCTCTGCCGACTGCCCCCTTATTTTAGTTCTTTTGACAGACTCGCATTTTAGCCAATTAGTGCCGACTCCTAGGTATCTCCAGGTGCGTGAGCATGTTATCTTTATGGCACACATGAACTAACTCTAGCTGTGAAAAACTGTCAAAAGGCACTGAGATAAGAGGCGGCCTTCAAGGGCTTAGATATTAGCATATGAGCCTACCTAGGTTTAGCTTTCAACAAAGAATGCCAAGAGAACAAAGCAAATTGGAAAGTTGCTTAAAATTGCATGCCCTATCTGAATCATGAGTTTAATTTTGACTAGACTGTCCTGTTAATTTTTAATCCGGTCCCTGTACGTATCTGGTATTCCTATGTAAATTATCACTGGAGTTCACGGACATCATGATCAATCACAGCAATCTCTTTAATTCATAGCAATGGTTTATTATTCACTTTGGATATAATTTGCTCATATATTTGATGAAACTTATTGTTGTTATAAGGACACCGATATGCTGTGTTTGTGGGTGCCAAGGCAACCCGTATGGCAGTTTTTCACTGAGGGGATATATATGTAAAAGCACGATCATCGTCAAAAACCAGCGAGTGCCTGCCTGGATCTGCAAGGTTGATTATTTTGCAGTGTAGGGGGGCATATATGAAAAATCTCAAGTACATGGTTTATCTGCTTTCCTGTGCAGAATGTTGCAGTGTCACTGTTTTGGATCATGCATTATACAATTAAAGGTAAAGCAGCCAAAATAAAAGGACATTATAAACATATCTTTACTACACAAAATTATATATTTTATGAAGAATCCAATTTTGAGTTGTATGTCCCTTTAATTATACTATTTGTTCTACCCGAGTTATTTAGGTAGGTGTTTATTTAATCTTAAAATGTCTAGATTAGCAGGAAAAGGAAGTACTACTACTACTAGCACACAATTGTTAATGGTTTCTAAGTTTCTTACCTTTTTAATGTAAACAGCCTGGAATCAAGAGCATCCTGCTTGATTTGCACTTTGGCAGCATTGTTTAAGATTTTATCTACGTCTTCCTGTCGCACTTTGGTTTCTTCAGGTCTTGTTGAGGACACCTGAAAAAAAAAAAGAGAGAAAATAAAATAAAAATAAAAAAAACTGTTGTTTATCTTTCCCCAAAACTACATAAACAGCCAAAAACAAACAAATGAACAAGTGGACATAAATTGTACAAAATAGCGTAGAAGTGCAGTAGATGCCACTAAATATGCTTAAAGGCACGACAGCACAAATCTATGTTACCAAAAGTGTCAGTTAGCGTAAATACATATGCTTTCTGATAAATCTATAGAAATATATTGTGTCTTGAATAAATGGAACAAAATGTATTCCCTATAAAAAAGGGAACCAAAATAGTATACACACAGAAATCATATATAAATTACACACTCATCAAAGGTGCCTATATTAAAACATAAAAAAAGTGTCTGCATATTGTGTGAAAGTCTTGCTGATTTTTACATTGAGGTATAAAGTGTTGAACTAGAAATTCAGAAGAGCTAAATTACTAAACAAGAGAGAAAATAAATGATGATTTTTAAATAGTAAGATAGATAGATATATATATATATATAAACCCAGTAGTGCATTGCTGCTCCCAGTAGTGCATTGCTGCTCATTAGCTTACCTAGGTATGCTTTTCAACAAAGGATACCAAAAAACAAAGCTAAGTAGACAACAGAATGTAGCACACTCCTGCCTTAAGTAAAGCAACTGATAGCTTAACCTAGCGCAGGAGCTTGCTACATTAAGTTGAATGGTACAATCAGGCACGGTGTAATTAGACAGTGAGCATGCAACGTGGCTGTGAAAACAAATTTCTGCGCCAAAGAGGAATTTTAAAAAGCAAATGCTATCCTTATGTTACATAATTTGGCACATAGTGCAGAATTATGAAACGTAAACAATGTTGACTGTCCTCTTTAAACTTCATGATTTAAACAGAAGTCCATTGAAAATTTGTTTAAAATGGCATGCCCTATTATCCAATTTGCTTTTTTTATGGTATCCTTAGTTGAAAAGCATACCAAGGTAAGCTCTGGAGCAGCAATGCACTACTGGGAGCAAGCTGTTGATTGATGGCTGCACATGTATGTCTCTTGTCATTGGCTCACCTGTTCAGAAAGCTCTAAGTAGTGCATTGCTGCTCTTTCAACAAACATGAAAAATCATTAAGTAATATTTTAAACAATATTGGCTGTCCTTTTAATTTTGACTATGTTAATGTCATTATGTACATTCTCATTTAAATATTCAAAAGCCAACTTCAAAACTATCTTCCTGTAAATTATTTTTGCAATATCAAGGATGTTATTCATAATATGACATCAGATATTTGTGTAATTGATGATATCACATAACACCATATGCAACAAACACTGGCATTAACTTACAGGGACAGTCTAGTCAAAATTAAACTTTCATAATTCAGATAGGGCATGTAATTTGAAACAACTTTACAATTTACTTTTATCATCAATTTTGCTTTGTTTTATTGGTATTCTTAGTTGAAAGCTAAAACTAAGAGGATCATGTGCTAATTTCTTAGCTTTTGAAGGCCGCCTCTTATCTGAATGCATTTTGACATTTTTCACAACTAGAGGGCATTAGTTCATGTGTGCCATATAGATAACATTGTGCTCAATAAAAACCTCTAGGGCAGACTGTCCCCTTAAAGGACGGTTAAATGCAAGGTTTTCAATAGTTGTGAAAAGTAGAATATATCAGCACTATCAAGTATATTGAAATTAATCAATTTAAATTTTAAAGAAATTACCCTTTTAATTTCTCCGGTTTGTCTAAACAAACCACCAGTGTAATCCAGACTTCCATCTATTAAAAGGATATTCCTGCACAGTAACTAAAAATGTGTTGTGTCCAATAATATTGCACCTATGCAAAGTGAATGTGCACCCATGATATATTTCAAAGGAACACTACAGCCACAAACCAACAAGTGCTTGAAGTTGTCGACTTTCTCGTCTATAATAGTACACTTACTCACCCTGACCATACTAAAGAAATAACTTGCAAGTAAGTCCAAAAATAGTAATAGTAAAAATAATCAGCCCTAACAATAAAATAATGGAATCAGATAAAGTTGCCTACCTGTGTGCAGTTTAAAGGGATACAATTAAACGGAATACCATGAATAGCCTAAATATCTAACTTTTTGGTAAATCATATGTTGCATTTAAAGGACCAGTAAACACAGCAGATTTGCATAATCAACAAATGCAAGATAGCAAGACAATACAATAGCATTTACTCTGAATTTCAAATTTGTAGTAGATTCTTTTCTAACACATTTTAAAGTTATGTATATTTCCACTCCCCCTGTACCATGTGATAGCAATCAGCCATTCACAAATGCATATACGTATAGTCTGAGTTCTTGCACATGCTCAGTAGGAGCTGGTGACTCAAAAAAGTGTAAATATAAAAGACTGTGCACATTTTTTTTAATGGAAGTAAATAGGAAAGTTGTTTAAAATTACATGCTGTATCTGAATCATTAAAATTTAATAAAACCTGAGTGTCCCTTTAAGTGAAGAATTAGTCCCTTGCACTGTCAGTCTAAAGCTTCAAAAATAAATGTGTTTCTCCCTGCAGCAGTAATCTATTCAGGAACTCCTAGCTGATTCAGCTCTGCCACATAGGGCCCTCTGCACTAGTTTTTGTGGCACCCAGCAGAACTAAAAGTATATATAGGTTTTATCGCCATGAAAGAGCAGAACTAAAATTCTGTTAGCTTTGGGTGTGCAAACCAAATTAGCACAACTCAGGAGGGGAAAGCAGCAGATAAAGGGGTACTTTGCAACCATCAGTAAGTCAACCCCTAAATTCCAAAAAGCCTTTGTTAATCTTGTTTTACTTTAGAGAAGTTCTTAATTTAAAAAAAATCTATTATGTACCATTAATAAGAATAATTATGAAAATAAGATTAGAAAAATAATAATAATAAAAAATAAAAAAAAATCATGTTGCTGTTATCGGAACATCTAGCTTTTGTTCTGGCAGGATAGTGCACTGGTTTAGGTGCAATTTACCTGCGTCTGAGCACATTCAGGGTGTACTGGTGACTTTGTCCCTGGCTCCACAAAGCATGCATAAAATGTCACAGCTCATATACATATATAAAAGTTTGTGATAGGTTAACAGCCACCAAATGATTCAGAGGGACAGGGAAATTAAATGACAACTTCCTTGCAGATAAGCCCATGTTGACATTTTTCTTTACATTAACTGTTTGCACTGAATTTAATGGTCTTTTAAAGGCCCTTTACAGTTGACATTTTTAATGTTAGAACATATACTTTAAGGCTAGCAACCCTCTACCTCTGTGTTTAACTTCCACAAAGAGGTTAAATAGTAGAAGTACTGCTCTGCACCAACAGAGCACTGCTGGTTCCAAGCGTAAACAGACACTGACCAAATCAGCTATGAAACACTGAGGTATGGGGTCGCTAGTATTAAAATAATATGTTCTAACAAATTAGAGCATGCAATTTTTTGACTATAATGGCCCTTTAACTTTTTTGCCCATGAATTTGGTCAAATTATTTGAGTTTGTTTACCACAGTGTTTAAAAGACACACATAAAAAAACTACCTTTCTCTTAATATTTTCCAATAGTTCATCCTGCCCTTGGACAAAGTATGGATGTTGAAATTCAACTGGTCCATCGCGCTCCTGCTTCACAATACCAGAGTCAACATGGACCACTTTCCGGAAGCCATCTAATGGGAAAATGTTTTTAAATAAATAAATAAAAACACAAT
This sequence comes from Bombina bombina, assembly GCF_027579735.1. Taxonomy (NCBI): domain Eukaryota; kingdom Metazoa; phylum Chordata; class Amphibia; order Anura; family Bombinatoridae; genus Bombina; species Bombina bombina. The sequence continues at coordinate 661,987,104 of NC_069502.1, forward strand.
GTGCCGATGAATTCTCTTTGCAGTAATAAAGTCTTAACTTTTTATCCTAAATAGTTTTATTATGAAAAACCATGTTAATCAGGAATAACAATTCTCTATAATAATCTGTTCATCATGAGATATATATATATATATATATATATATCAGTATGGTCAATTTTCCTCAAATTTTATTCTCTGTCTTCAGAGATGCTTCCTAAAGGATTCTAAATCTTGACCTTACAACTTTTTTCACAGTAAGTTTTCATTTAGTGCTACCCCTTATTGGCCAGCAAAGGAGATGCAATAGACAAAATGTAGGCCTTTCAAAGAGCATATCCTCCGATTGCAGAACAAAGCAACTTTTACCAATAGGATAAAAAATTTGTAGCAGATATTTTGCAATACAGATATATACTATGCAATTATCCCTTGACCCAGCTTCCCCCTTTAAATACTGCACTCTCTCTTTACCTTTGGACACATCACATATCACACACTGCATGATGACACTACATGTAAGATCAGCAACCAATAAGGATTTGGTCGAGAGATGCTGTTGTCAATCTTAATTTAAGAGAAATGTGAATGACCACAAGTCGAGTTTTCTAAATGCTGTAAATATTTGCAAGTTACAGAAATTGATTCTTGACCCTCTAGGGAGGATGGTAAATGCAGAATTTTAAATAATGTTAATGTTATTTCAACACGATAAAAAAAATCCTATAAATTTAGAATAAACCAATATAGCAGCAGGAGCCAACACAAAGCCTCAGCATAAAGGGAGTAATATGTTAGTAATTAAACATAAGTGTATCACCAGTTATACAAACAAATTAAATATACAGCATAATTTATCTGACCACAGTAGGGTTATACTGTTCATGAAATGTAAAAGGACCACACAATAGTAAAAGCTATATCAAACAACTTGCTTCATAATTTACCTCAACCAAAAGATACATAGTAATTAAAGGGACAGTAAACCCAAAAATGTTCTCTCATTATTTAGATAGAGAATACCATTTTTAAAAAGTTTCCAATTTACTTCTATTATCAAATTTGTTTTGTTCTTATGTTATTCTTTGTTGAAGTGATACCTAGGTAGGTAGCGTGCACATGCCTGAAGCACTACATGACAGGAAATAGTGCTGCCATCTAGTGCTCCTGCTAATGTATAACATTGTTGCAAAACTGCTGCCATATAGTGTTGTGGACACGTGCACACTCATGAGCTTACATCCCAGCTTTTTAACAAAGGATAACAATAAAACAAAGAAAATTTGGTAACAGAAGTAAATTGGAAAGTTGTTTAAAATTGTATGTTTTATCTGAATCATGAAAGAAAAAATTTGGGTTTTATGTCCCTTTAAAAAGAAAAATACTATGTAAAACTCTACCTTATTCTAATCCTTATAGGATATAAAGGTGTAATGTTTTAAAAAAAATGTCTATTTGTAGCTTAAAGTGATTGTAAAGTTGAATGATTTAAAGCCCAGTAATTAAAAATACTCTAAAAAACATGGGCACTTTAAAAGGGACATAAAACCCAATTTTATTTTATTTCTTGATATAGAAAGATCATGCAATTTTAAACAACTTTCTAATTTGCTTCTATTATCTAATTTGCTTCATTCACGTGATATCCTTTGCTGAAAGAATATCTAGATAGGCTCAGTAGCTGCTGATTGGTGGCTGCATAGATGCCTCATGTGATTGGCTCACTCATGTGCATTGCTATTTCTTCAACAAAGGATATCTCAAGTATGAAGCAAATTAGATAATAGAAGTAAATTGGAATGTTGTTTAACCCCTTGATTGCCAACGACGGTCCTGAGCCGTCGCAGAGTTTCTCACTCTGGTGCTAACGACACCTCAGAGCCGTTGCTAGCACTCTCCCACCTCGAGGGAGATCTGGGGGCTCCCACCCTCTCCAACCCCGGCGATCGAGCCTGCATAGTGACAGGCATCGCTGGGGCTTCACGTTATGCAAGGTGACGTCACTGCGCAACTTTATTTAAAAGTAACAATGTTAAGTATAGGAGCAGGAGGCATGCTGCTTAGAAGCCTGTATCTCAGGCATCTAAGCAGCTACAGATCCCCAAGACCCATTGTTGGAAAGGTAATCGCATAAAAAAGCTTAGCACTTAAAGGGTTAAAAATGTATGCTCTATCTGAATCATGAATGAAAAAAAATTGGGTTTAGTGTGCCTTTAAGTCATTAAACTTTACAATTATGCTTTTTTAAAATACTTACGGTTTTGTTACTGTAAACACACAAACGACCCTCCGCCCGCATCTCCTTCAGTATTGAGCAGATCGATGATGAATCTGGCTTCTTCCAATCGTTGCGTGCCCCCTTTGGAGTTCAGCTCGTGAGGCACACAGTGATTGGAGGAAGCCGGATTCATCATCGATCTGCTCAATACTGAAGGAGATGCGGACGGAGGATCGTCTGTGTGTTTACAGTAACAAAAAGCTAAGTATTGTAAAAAAGAAGCGTAATTGTAAAGTTTATAATGACTTAAAATGCTTGTTTTTAATTGTATTTTTAAATACTGGGCTTTAAATCATTTAACTTTACAATCCCTTTAAAAAGTACCTTATAATTATGTTTTCTTCTAATACTCCACAGTCTTTTCTCCTGGAAGCGGTTTTTAATTTTAATTAGTAGCGAGCAGTTCTGCCTAACTGGATCATGGGGATCAACATAGAACACAATATTTTGGGGCGGTCCCCTTAGTCATGTGATCTCGTTGTGTTCTATTTTGATCCCCATGCTCCAGAAATAAAGGAATTTTTATTTCTGACACATTTTTTTATTTTCTACTTTTGCTCGTGGGCTTGACCGTGGCCCACAGCTGTATCAGACTGCCTGGTGTTAGTGTTGGTCTAACCTTGACTTTGTTAACAGACGACAACTACCAGCAATGCAAGCTCACAGACATAGCAAGAGGAAGATTGCATAAACGCTCGCCAGTTTCACCCAACCTGACAGTGGAGTGTAAACAGTAGATAGTGATGTGTATGGCATAACAATCCACTGTTTACACTGCCTTGCAGAGTGAAGATTCTGCACATGCTACTCAATTCAGTCTTCATGAGAATGCCTATGGAACAAAGATTATGGTGTGCGGTCCCCATCTGATTGGACAAACCAATCAATGCAGAAGAAAATGTAATTTTTTTTAAAAAAAAAAAAGGAGCAACAAAGGGGCAATTTCAGAGGTATGTTTAAATAAATGGCAATTTTATACATTTTAAAATTACTTTTTATAGGTTATTTACTCTGAGGTTTGCTTTAATGGAAAGTAATAATGTTTACTGTCCCTTTAAATGAAAGAAAGAAAAAACAGATGTGTTTCCAAAACTTACACATATTCAGTTGTCTTACGAAACTAGCCATGTTGTTGTGCTTGAAGTACTTTGGGAGGATTTCTTTGGCAAACCTTTGCTCATCTAGAACCAAGAAACTCTGTCCATTCTGAAATAAAAATAAGTATTTAAGTATAAAGTTGTTCAATTTTGAAGGTAGATTTTTAAGATCCTAGAAATAATTGTAAAACATATTACATTTTGTTTGTTTTTGTAAAACAGATGTTTCTACACTGAGAAAAAAAAGGTTTTTTTGTTTGTTTTTATGCTTGTGAAGTGTGTTGCTGTAGACCAATAAAGCAGTATGAGTTCTGTTTATTATCCGGTAAAGTCAAAAGTATACTGGGGCTATATAGTTCTAAAATACATTATTATTACAATTATCCAATACAAGGAATGTTGAATAAAACATAAAATGCACAGAATGGCACAATATACACTCACCTGGCGCAAATCTCAGAGCCTACATAAGTAATCTTTGGACCTATGACTTTTTTCTCTCTTTTCATTATATAACTGTGTGCTTAAAGGGACACTGAACCCAAATGTTTTCTTTTGTTATTCAGATAGAGCATGCAATTTTAAGCAACTTTCTAATTTACTCCTAATTATCAAATTTTCTTCATTCTCTTGGTATCTTTATTTGAAAAGCAAGAATGTAAGTTCTTACTCATTGGTGGATAAATTCACCCACCAATAAACAAGTGCTGTACATCGATCTGAATCAAAAATTGGCTGGCTCGTTAGCTTAGATGCCTTCTTTTTCAAATAAAGATAGCAAGAGAACGAAGAAAAAATGAAAAATAAATTAGAAAGTTGCTTAAAATTGCGTGCTCAGAATCACGAAAGAAACAATTTGGGTTCAGTATCCCTTTAACCACTTTTACACTGTTTTATACAATGGACTGTACAATAACAAAAAGTGATCTAACACATTTGGGAATTTACTTTTTTTTTGCACTTTTATGTCCCATTGATTTTTGTTATTGGTCAATCTGACTTGCTATTTAAACAGTGAAACCAGCATCTCCATTTTTGGTAAAGCTTAGCCAACCACCATTTTTTTTTTAATTTTTTTTATTTGTACTGCTTGGTGCTCATCTTTGAATTACTTCCATACTTATCCTTTAGTTATGGGGCTGTGTTCTCTCCAAGCCTGTGATAAGTTTTTAACCTGAATTAAAAAATATATGCAAGACTTATGTGTTGTGGTTTTTTTTTAGTTTGTGATACTGTAAATGCCCAGGTCATGCAGATAGTTTATGCAGCAATAAGAAAGATTAACTTAAAAGTCCTTATTCCTTCAACTATATATAAAATGACAAGCAAAGCTATCTAGCCCCTTTATTGTTAAAGGACTGTTCTGACATCAATAATTTAAGATAGCAGTAAGCAGAAGAATCATGAATACTAAAGGAGATATGATAATGTAGGCCTTGCCAATCTCTGGCAACACATACAAGAAAATATAGCATGGCAACAACAGGGCGGAGCTAGACTTTTCACTTCCTCCCATATATAACTAAACATAAAATAAGATGAAGGCCGAAATGTGTGGTAGGCAAGCCTGGCATCACGGTAATGCCCACATCTCCACATTACCTGGCTCCAAGTTATAAACTCGTTGGTGTCCGCGTCCTCCACCAACGTCCACAGCTTGCTGAGAAATGCCGGCACATTGGAGTTTTGTTTCATTGTCTCGCAATACAAGCCCCGTACTCCGTTACAAAACCTAAAATCAGAATGAGGGCAAAACACACACCCCACAGCAGCCGGTGGCCCAGGCTGATTCACACACTGCGCATGCGCCACTGTACTTCCACAGTAACAACCCAATATGGCACTCCCTCTTCGTCATAACGATCATGCATCAGATTGGTTATTGAGAAAAGAAGAGTCTCAGACATTGGCTCCGCATTACATAACGGGCAGGGTCTCACGTGTAGAGTACAGGTGGACAGGAGGGCTTTCATTGCAATTGGGTATCCGTACTATCCGCTCGCTGGCATGGGGGAGCTTCGCTTTCACTATCGCTTGGGTTTTGGAGATTTTCTGTACAAGCTGCGGAGTTTCACCGCGCAGTGACATGTGGAACTGTTTAACACTTTTTATAGGCATATCACAGGAGTGATTACATAGACAGTCTAGTAAAGATTAAACTTTCACGACTCAGTACATGTAATTTTAAATAACTTTGCAATCTAATTTTATCATCAAATTTGCTTTGTTCTCTTGATATTCTTTGTAAAAAGCTAAACCTAGGTAGGCTCATGTGCTAATTTCTTAGCCTTTAAAGGGAGTCTCATATATCTCAGTGCATTTTGAATTTGTTCACAGCTATACAGGGCTAGTTTATGTGTGCCATATACCGGTAGATAACATTGTGCTCACTCCCTTGGAGTTATTTATGAGTCAGCACTGACTGGCTTAAATGCAAGTCTGTTAAAAAAAACTGAAAGAAGGTGGCATTCTGCAGAGACTTAGATACAAGGTAATCTCAGAGGTAAAGAGTATTTTAAAGTGATAGTAATCTCTCTCCTTTATAAAATGAGATCCCGAATGTTAGTGATATTTTATACAGTGTTTCATTCATCAGTTTAATGAATTACTTTTTAATATAGATATTCAATTCAAATACCACACGCTCCACCGCCCTCTTCAAAAGTAAATTTTTCTGTGAGCTAATGGTTTGAATTGTTCTCAAATCAGCTACAAAAAAGTGCCATATGAGGAGAGTCAAATTTTAAAGGAAAGATTTTCTAGAAAAAGGTTATTCATCTAAAACAATATAATAAGATAGTTTATATGAAAAATATTGAAAGAAGCATAATGTTATCTGAGAAGAAGCGTACATTAATGTTTCAAATTTAGTGCCCTTTGTAACTAATAGTAAACTACTTTTAATAAGGAATATAGACTGATAGATCATATTATACATAAACAGTATATTCTAAAAGAGGATGAGACATTTAAACAAATTATATATAAAAAAAAAAAACAATTTTAGCATGTCTGTAACATAACAAAATGTGAAAAAATGGAGGGTTCTGAATACTTTCTGAATGCATTGTATGTGCAGCCACCAATCAGTAGCTCATGAGCGTACCTAGGTATTTTATTCAACAAAGTATACTAAGAGAGCAAAAACAAATGAGATAATAGAGTTAAATTAAAAAGCTGTTAAAAAAATTGGGTTTCATGTCCCTTTAACTTTCCTTACTTCTCAACACAGCAAGGATATCAATGTAATATTTCAATGCCCTAACAACATACAAAGTATCCAATGGTCTCTCTAAAGCATTCTTAGGGTGTGGACACAAAGAAGCAACAACATGCTCGCTGCTAATGTTTTCTGAATATTTTGGAGATCAGACTGTAAATGTTCGAAGAACCCTTGGAGGTATTCATGCAGTTTTGCATAAGTTATGGTCTAGGGAATTCCCCTAATTCTTAGATTATTGTGGCATCCTCTACTGTCTAATTCCACCAATCTATGTTGAAGTGCGTCTAATTTTGAATCTTGTACATTAACTTGCATTGATATGTTATCAATTATAGTATTAATAGCACCTTGTGTTTTTTCAACATATTTCATCCTTTGACCTATGTCTGTGATATATTTTCTCATTTTCGCCATTTCTGTGGTGATCAAGTTTTTGAGTGAATCAAAGTCATCTTTCCTGGACAGTTTAGTTTTTCAGAGCTCTGTGCATGATCTGCCACATATGGCAATGAGTTATCTTGAGCAGAATGTTTTTTACTAACAGACGTAGGCAGACCGAATTATGTTTTTGATAGCTTACCCAACTTTTTTTTGTCAAATAATCAGCATTAACAAAAGCCAGGTATAGATAAAGTAGTAAATCCACTTCTGTAAAATATGAGGTATCTATATAAAGGAGTCTAGCACTGCTAAATCGACTGTTAGACTACACTTCTCGATCTCTGCATTTTACTATTCACATGTGTCCTATAATTATGATCCCCTTCTTTTTTGTGCAAAATCCTGTATAGCTTAGTTGGAGGATTTCTTTGTATATAACTGGTATATAGCTAAGTGATTGAAGTGGTATACAAGATAAACATTATATAGAATGTGCAATGTAAGAAATAAATATGAAGGGAAAAGACTTTGTTTAGCACTCTTGATAACCATACAGAACTAGAGTGATTTGGCTGTTGCGCAATAACATAGGCATATCGCCATTTTCAGGCCTCCATTACTTGTTATTTCAGTTCTATGCTTTTTACATGTTGTATAATGATCAGATATTATATCTTAGGTCAGTGAATGCATCTTCCAAGCGTTCTCTGTGTTCTGTAGGCTATCCAGAACTAATATGAGCAGCTCAACTCCCCCAAGGCAGAACATAGAGTGATCTGAGATGTCATCGCAGAAAATGCAGCATGTCTGCAGAAAGAACAGCAATTGTTAGCACTTTAACTTTTTAGTGCTGCTCCACATTAGGCTGTTCTTTTTAAACAGAGCTGTTCTCTGGCTGCATTGTATAAGTTTTCCTTAACACAGTGCATCCAGAAAAAAGTGCTGTTTGAAGACAACAGTCAAATATGCAGTAGTGCTGCAAAGCAGCAGTGCATTGATTGTTGTCTGGCTCTGAGATTTTTGCAATCTCGTTCCCTAGCTTTTCACAGTCTGCAAAGCTGTTTTCCTCTGAATGTAAGAGGTTCGTATTAGCAATGCACCTTTTTAATTACTACATTTCTGTGTTAGACTAAGAGAAAAGGAAACAAATTAATTCAAGAGACATTTTACAATTACTTTTTATGCCTGTAACTAATTTGTAATGCAATTTTCAACTACTGCACTAGATTATACAACTTTAAATATTGCTTTATTATCCAGTTAACCAACACATTGCAATTGATCTGGTGCTTTTGTGTAACTGACAAATTTACAATTTTATTTAAAAATGACCTGCAGAAAATTTTTTACTAAAACAATTTCATTGCAGAAAGTGAAAAAAAGTTCTGTCTCTGGGCTCAACTCCAAAGCCGTTGTTTCACTTATCCCACATGGCCTCCTCCATTCTAGCCGGTGTCGGAGGACCCGTGGTGGCGATTTCCTCTTGCAGCTGCACTAAATAGTAAATAAGTGCGGTATAGTAATGCGGGTCAAGCCGGCTGTCTCAGGGTTACATTTATACAGTTTTGGGTACTCAGGATAGTCCTATATTACGGAGAAATGACTGTGCTCGCAAGGAGCTCTAAACTTTTGTGGCCATTTTGCTCCTGGCCTAGCTCCGCCTCCCAGAATGGTGTTTTTTTTTATATACACATATAGTGTATACAAATAGGTAGCAAGTACTGAATAGCAGAAACCACACCTATTTTGACATTTCAGGGATCACTGAAAATCTGCACATTATTAAACAAATCTATTCACTACACCTGGCCTCTGTTGTGAAAAATATAAGAGGCAAATATTTTATATATGAGCAGCACAGAAACTAAATACAGAACAGATTTATTTATATATTAATATATATTCAAAGAAAAGTAGCTAAGTACAATTCCTGCGCTTAACTGAAACAGAAAACACACTAAGAAATTCAAAATAATGTTGCTTAAACAGACATCCCAACCTGCAAAAACCCATTTCAGGGAGGTGCCCCCCCCCACGCCCGTAACTATACTACATCACTGCATGCCAACCTCACTATAGTTCCTCACTGTACCACCTCTGTATAGTACCTCACTGTACCACCTCTGTATAGTACCACCTCACTATTGTACCCCCAGCCCCTCCAATTCCGAATTCCTATGATTATGAAATAATTGAAAATGTTATCACATTATACAGTATGGGAGCCTGCACAATATATAGAGTATGAGAGCCTGCACAATATATAGATTATGGGAGCCTGCACAACTCGCCTATATCAGGTCTGCTGCGCACCGCACTAGAGAATAATTCAGGAAGGGGGAGAAAAGTCTAGAGAGGAACGCAGAAACTATTTACATTGAGTTATAATGGAACAGAGACACCTAGAGGTAGAAATGAAAAGTGCAGGCACAAATTTGATTTTCTCTAGAACCGCTATTTCCGGGAGATTGTGTTTAATTTGCAGGTGTCAGGGAGCAACTTTATCAATGCGGGAGACTCCCAGACCTCCCGGGAGAGTTGGGATGTCTGCTTAAAACACATACACAATGCCAATGTATCAACAGAAATCTCAGCAAAAGTTCAAATATGAGCACTATTCTTCGATGTGCTGTGCTGCCAGGTAACACCACTCAATCCTTGTTTCTCTTTCTAAATATATGAGGATATCCCTTTGTTGAACTTTCATTGTTTGGGATTTCATCTAGCAACATTTTGAACTGTTTTGTTTCTTTGTTTTATTACTGTGTTACTTGAGCCTGTGATATCTCCATTTTATTACAGCAGAGACTTAAAGGGACAGTACACTGTAAAATTGTTTTTATATTAATGTATTTTCAATTGCTTGTTATACCAGCTGCAGAGTATAAAATGTATGAGAAATTGCATTTTCAGGTTTGTGTATATAAAGTATCTGGTTTTGTGCTTTTAAACTACTGCCTATTATAATGGGTTGAGTTTTAGGTAATATCATGCCTCATTATTTTATCACTTTGTGTACACACACTTGCTTCCTTATCTTATATTTATCTGGAAAACCAAAGCTCAATACTTAGAGAGAACAATGGAAAATTATAATTTTATTTCTAAACTACCCTGCACCCCACTGGGAGTGTAATTTCTTCTGCTGGCTGTGTTTACTAAGGCTATTCAATAGCCTATACTCCAGTATACAAACTTTTACTTTAGATATGGATACCACAGGCTAAATCAGCTATTTCAAATGCCAAAATAGGGGTAAAAGAGCTACTTGTAAATAATTTAATAAACGCCAGCAGGTAAAATGGATCATTGGGAACAATTTAATGGGGAGAAAAGTTTTGGGTGAACTGTCCCTTTAAGTTCCTCTTGCCTCTATGATCAAACACAAAATTCTCACTCTGACATACAAAGCCCTCAACTGCACTGCTCCCCCCTATATCTCAGACCTTGTCTCCAGATACTCTCCCTCCCGTCCCCTTCGCTCTGCTCATGACCTCCTACTCTCCTCCTCTCTGGTTACCTCATCGCACTCCCATTTACAGGACTTCTCCAGACTGGCTCCCATCTTGTGCCTCGCCCCACAAGACTCTCCCCTAGTTTTGAAAGCTTCAAGCGCTCCCTAAATACTCTACTGTTCAGGGATGCATACAACCTATGCTAACCTTACCTTATACCAGTTCCACTCCTCCATTGCTATCCCCTGAACCCCCTTAAGTCCAGCTGTTTGTAGATCACCTTCTTAAGAGCTAATTACAACAGTGCAACTCTTGGCGGGGCCCTCTACCCATCTGATCCCTTTAATTTGTTTTGTTGTTCTACCCTCTGTTTACAGCGCTGCGGAATTTGTTGGTGCTCTACAAATAACCGATAATAATAATAATAATAAGCAACATTGTGTTTTCGGTTTCTTAGTGTCTTTTCTTTTTCAGTTAAGCACAGGAATTCCCAAAGACAACCTCTGGATATGATGCTGAGCATGTGCACTCAACTTCTGTGGTCGACCATGGCGATGCCTGTTCTGAGTGGAACCTGTCCTCTGAAACCACTGTATGGTCTTGCCCACCGTGCTGCAGCTCAGTTTCAGGGTCTTGGCAATCTTCTTATAGCCTACGCCACCTTTATGTTGAGTAACAATTCTTTGCTATGAGGTGCCATGTTGAACTTCCAGTGACCAGTATGAGAGAGTGTGAGAGCGATAACACCAAATTTAACACACCTAAGACCTTGTAACACTAACGAGTCACATGACACCGGGGAGGGAAAATGGCTAATTGAGCCCAATTTGGACATTCCCACTTAGGGGTGTACTCACTTTTGTTGCCAATGGTTTAGACATTAATGGCTGAGTGTTGAGTTATTTTGAGGGGACAGCAAATTTACACTGTTATACAGACTGTACACTCACTACTTTACATTGTAGCAAAGTGTTATTTCTTTAGTGTTGTCACATGAAAAGATATAATAAAATATTTACAAAAATGTGAGGGGTGTACTCACTTTTGTGAGATACTATATATATATATATATATATATATATATATATCTACAGGAGATCACTGTGATTAAACACAGTCGTGGAAGAAAAAAGCATGAGATATTGCATATCTAATTTGTATATGTTACCCATAGTTCTCTGGTGCATTGGCAACAATGTACACAGAATTCTTTTGGGGAAAAAGCAAGCTTCTTCTGGGAAAAATACTTGCCTAGATGCCTAGACGTGCTAATGGTTTATACAATAATTATATGGTTCTTTAAATATATTTATACATGCATATATTACCCTTATACAGTATTTGTGTCTGTTTCATTATCACATTAGAAGGCCTTTTGCATTGAAAATTATTAGTGGCCCCCCCAAAGCAGAACATGCAGTGATCTGAGATGTCATTGCAGAAAATGCAGCATGTCTGCAGAAAGAAAAGGACACATGCAGGAACTGTTAAGAATTTAACTTTGCAATGCTGCTCCACATTTGGCTGTTCTCTTCAAACAGCGGTGTGCTTTGGCTGTACTGTGTTAGTTTTCCTTTTCACAGTGCATCCAGAGAAAAGTGCTGTTTGAAGAGAACAGTCAAAATATGCAGTAGCGCTGCAAAGCATCAGTGCATTTGTTTACTAGCTCAAACCCACCCTTAGCCTTTCCCAGTCTGCAAAGCTGTTTTTTACTGAATCTAATACGTTCTTATGAGCAATGCATGTTTTTATTACATTTTTATGTTAGACCAAGAGAAAAGGAAACTAATTTATTCAAGAGATATTTTTTACAATTTCTTTTGTCTGCAGCTAATTTGCAATCCACTTTTCAACTATTGCACTATATTATAAAACTTTAAAAAACATAATTTATGTAAGAACTTACCTGATAAATTCATTTCTTTCATATTAGCAAGAGTCCATGAGCTAGTGACGTATGGGATATACATTCCTACCAGGAGGGGCAAAGTTTCCCAAACCTTAAAATGCCTATAAATACACCCCTCACCACACCCACAATTCAGTTTAACGAATAGCCAAGAAGTGGGGTGATAAGAAAAAAGTGCGAAAGCATATAGAATAAGGAATTGGAATAATTGTGCTTTATACAAAAAAATCATAACCACCACAAAAAAGGGCGGGCCTCATGGACTCTTGCTAATATGAAAGAAATGAATTTATCAGGTAAGTTCTTACATAAATTATGTTTTCTTTCATGTAATTAGCAAGAGTCCATGAGCTAGTGACGTATGGGATAATGACTACCCAAGATGTGGATCTTTCCACGCAAGAGTCACTAGAGAGGGAGGGAAAAAATAAAGACAGCCAATTCCTGCTGAAAATAATCCACACCCAAAATAAAGTTTAATGAAAAACATAAACAGAAGATTCAAACTGAAACCGCTGCCTGAAGTACTTTTCTACCAAAAACTGCTTCAGAAGAAGAAAATACATCAAAATGGTAGAATTTAGCAAAAGTATGCAAAGAGGACCAAGTTGCTGCTTTGCAAATCTGATCAACCGAAGCTTCATTCCTAAACGCCCAGGAAGTAGAAACTGACCTAGTAGAATGAGCTGTAATCCTTTGAGGCGGAGTTTTACCCGACTCGACATAGGCATGATGAATTAAAGATTTCAACCAAGATTCCAAAGAAATGGCAGAAGCTTTCTGGCCTTTTCTAGAACCGGAAAAGATAGACAAATAGACTAGAAGTCTTTCGGAAAGACTTAGTAGCTTCAACATAATATTTCAAAGCTCTAACAACATCCAAAGAATGCAACGATTTCTCCTTAGAATTCTTAGGATTAGGACATAATGAAGGAACCACAATTTCTCTACTAATGTTGTTGGAATTCACAACCTTAGGTAAAAATTCAAAAGAAGTTCGCAACACCGCCTTATCCTGATGAAAAATCAGAAAAGGAGACTCACAAGAAAGAGCAGATAATTCAGAGACTCTTCTGGCAGAAGAGATCGCCAAAAGGAACAAAACTTTCCAAGAAAGTAATTTAATGTTCAATGAATGCATAGGTTCAAACGGAGGAGCTTGAAGAGCCCCCAGAACCAAATTCAAACTCCAAGGAGGAGAAATTGACTTAATGACAGGTTTTATACGAACCAAAGCTTGTACAAAACAATGAATATCAGGAAGATTAGCAATCTTTCTGTGAAAAAGAACAGAAAGAGCAGAGATTTGTCCTTTCAAAGAACTTGCGGATAAACCTTTATCTAAACCATCCTGAAGAAACTGTAAAATTCTCGGAATTCTAAAAGAATGCCAAGAAAAATGATGAGAAAGACACCAAGAAATATAAGTCTTCCAGACTCTATAATATATCTCTCTGGATACAGATTTACAAGCCTGTAACATAGTATTAATCACAGAGTCAGAGAAACCTCTTTGACCAAGAATCAAGCGTTCAATCTCCATACCGTTAAATTTAAGGATTTGAGATCCTGATGGAAAAAAGGACCTTGCGACAGAAGGTCTGGTCTTAGCGGAAGAGTCCACGGATGGCAAGAGGCCATCCGGACAAGATCCGCATACCAAAACCTGTGAGGCCATGCCGGAGCTACCAGCAGAACAAATGAGCATTCCTTCAGAATCTTGGAGATTACTCTTGGAAGAAGAACTAGAGGCGGAAAGATATAGGCAGGATGATACTTCCAAGGAAGTGATAATGCATCCACTGCTTCCGCCTGAGGATCCCGGGATCTGGACAGATACCTGGGAAGTTTCTTGTTTAGATGAGACGCCATCAGATCTATTTCTGGAAGCTCCCACATTTGAACAATCTGAAGAAATACCTCTGGGTGAAGAGACCATTCGCCCGGATGCAATGTTTGGCGACTGAGATAATCCGCTTCCCAATTGTCTATACCTGGGATATGAACCGCAGAGATTAGACAGGAGCTGGATTCCGCCCAAACCAGAATTCGAGATACTTCTTTCATAGCCAGAGGACTGTGAGTCCCTCCTTGATGATTGATGTATGCCACAGTTGTGACATTGTCTGTCTGAAAACAAATGAACGATTCTCTCTTCAGAAGAGGCCAAGACTGAAGAGCTCTGAAAATTGCACGGAGTTCCAAAATATTGATCGGTAATCTCACCTCCTGAGATTCCCAAACTCCTTGTGCCGTCAGAGATCCCCACACAGCTCCCCAACCTGTGAGACTTGCATCTGTTGAAATTACAGTCCAGGTCGGAAGCACAAAAGAAGCCCCCTGAATTAAACGATGGTGATCTGTCCACCACGTTAGAGAGTGTCGTACAATCGGTTTTAAAGATATTAATTGATATATCTTTGTGTAATCCCTGCACCATTGATTCAGCATACAGAGCTGAAGAGGTCGCATGTGAAAACGAGCAAAGGGGATCGCGTCCAATGCAGCAGTCATAAGACCTAGAATTTCCATGCATAAGGCTACCGAAGGGAATGATTGTGACTGAAGGTTTCGACAAGCTGAAATCAATTTTAGACGTCTCTTGTCTGTCAAAGACAGAGTCATGGACACTGAATCTATCTGGAAACCCAGAAAGGATACCCTTGTCTGAGGAATCAATGAACTTTTTAGTGAATTGATCCTCCAACCATGATCTTGAAGAAACAACACAAGTCGATTCGTATGAGATTCTGCTAAATGTAAAGACTGAGCAAGTACCAAGATATCCTCCAAATAAGGAAATACCACAATACCCTGTTCTCTGATTACAGACAGAAGGGCACGAGAACCTTTGTAAAAATTCTTGGAGCTGTAGCTAGGCCAAACGGCAGAGCCACAAACTGGTAATGCTTGTCCAGAAAAGGGAATCTCAGGAACTGATAATGATCTGGATGAATCGGAATATGCAGATATGCATCCTGTAAATCTATTGTGGACATATAATGCCCTTGCTGAACAAAAGGCAAGATAGTCCTTACAGTTACCATTTTGAACGTTGGTATCCTTACATAACGATTCAATATTTTTAGATCCAGAACTGGTCTGAAGGAATTCTCCTTCTTTGATACAATGAAGAGATTTGAATAAAACCCCATCCCCTGTTCCAGAACTGGAACTGGCAAAATTACTCCAGCCAACTCTAGATCTGAAACACATTTCAGAAATGCTTGAGCTTTCACTGGATTTACTGGGACACGGGAAAGAAAAAATCTCTTTGCAGGAGGTCTTATCTTGAAACCAATTCTGTACCCTTCTGAAACAATGTTCTGAATCCAAAGATTGTGAACAGAATTGATCCAAATTTCTTTGAAAAAACGTAACCTGCCCCCTACCAGCTGAGCTGGAATGAGGGCCGCACCTTCATGTGGACTTAGAAGCTGGCTTTGCTTTTCTAGAAGGTTTGGATTTATTCCAGACTGGAGATGGTTTCTAAACTGAAACTGCTCCTGAGGATGAAGGATCAGGCTTTTGTTCTTTGTTGAAACGAAAGGAACGAAAATGATTATTAGCCCTGTTTTTACCCTTAGATTTTTTATCCTGTGGTAAAAAAGTTCCTTTCCCACCAGTAACAGTTGAGATAATAGAATCCAACTGAGAACCAAATAATTTGTTACCCTGGAAAGAAATGGAAAGTAGAGTTGATTTAGAAGCCATATCAGCATTCCAAGTTTTAAGCCATAAAGCTCTTCTAGCTAAAATAGCTAGAGACATAAACCTGACATCAACTCTGATAATATCAAAAATGGCATCACAGATAAAATTATTAGCATGTTGAAGAAGAATAATAATATTATGAGAATCATGATCTGTTACTTGTTGCGCTAAAGTTTCCAACCAAAAAGTTGAAGCTGCAGCAACATCAGCCAATGATATAGCAGGTCTAAGAAGATTACCTGAACACAGATAAGCTTTTCTTAGAAAGGATTCAATTTTCCTATCTAAAGGATCCTTAAACGAAGTACCATCTGACGTAGGAATAGTAGTACGTTTAGCAAGGGTAGAAATAGCCCCATCAACTCTAGGGATTTTGTCCCAAAATTCTAATCTGTCAGACGGAACAGGATATAATTGCTTAAAACGTTTAGAAGGAGTAAATGAATTACCCAAATTATTCCATTCTCTGGAAATTACTTCAGAAATAGCACCAGGAACAGGAAAAACTTCTGGAATAACCACAGGAGATTTAAAGACCTTATCTAAACGTTTAGATTTAGTATCAAGAGGACCAGAATCCTCAATTTCTAAAGCAATTAGTACTTCTTTAAGTAAAGAACGAATAAATTCCATTTTAAATAAATATGAAGATTTATCAGCATCAATCTCTGAGACAGAATCCTCTGAACCAGAAGAGTTATTAGAATCAGAATGATGATGTTCATTTAAAAATTCATCTGTATAAAGAGAAGTTTTAAAAGATGTTTTATGTTTACTAGAAGGAGGAATAACAGACATAGCCTTCTTGATGGATTCAGAAACAAAATCTCTTATGTTATCAGGAACATTCTGAACATTAGATGTTGATGGAACTGCAACAGGTAATGGTACATTACTAAAGGAAATATTATCTGCATTAACAAGTTTGTCATGACAATTAATAGAAACAACAGCTGGAGGAATAGCTACCAAAAGTTTACAACAGATACACTTAGCTTTGGTAGTTCCAGCACCAGACAGCGATTTTCCTGAAGTATCTTCTGACTCAGATGCAACGTGAGACATCTTGCAATATGTAAGAGAAAAAACAACATATAAAGCAAAATTGATCAAATTCCTTAAATGACAGTTTCAGGAATGGGAAAAAATGCCAGTGAACAAGCTTCTAGCAACCAGAAGCAATAAATAATGAGACTTAAATAATGTGGAGACAAAAACGACGCCCATATTTTTTTAGCGCCAAATAAGACGCCCACATTATTTGGCGCCTAAAGGCTTTTGGCGCCAAAAATGACGCCACGTCCGGAACGCCGACATTTTTTGGCGCAAAAGAACGTCAAAAATGACGCAACTTCCGGCGACACGTATGACGCCGGAAACAGAAAAGATTTTTTGCGCCAAAAAAGTCCGCGCCAAGAATGACGCAATAAAATGAAGCATTTTCAGCCCCCGCGAGCCTAACAGCCCACAGGGAAAAAAGTCAAATCTTTAAGGTAAGAAAAATATTTGATTCAAATGCATTATCCCAAATATGAAACTGACTGTCTGAAAATAAGGAATGTTGAACATCCCGAGTCAAGGCAAATAAATGTTTGAATACATATATTTAGAACTTTATTTAAAAAGTGCCCAACCATAGCTTAGAGTGTCACAGAAAATAAGACTTACTTACCCCAGGACACTCATCTACATGTTTGTAGAAAGCCAAACCAGTACTGAAACGAAAATCAGCAGAGGTAATGGTATATTTATAAGAGTATATCGTCGATCTGAAAAGGGAGGTAAGAGATGAATCTCTACGACCGATAACAGAGAACCTATGAAATAGACCCCGTAGAAGGAGATCATTGAATTCAAACAGGCAATACTCTCCTCACATCCCTCTGACATTCACTGCACGCTGAGAGGAAAACCGGGCTCCAACCTGCTGCGGAGCGCATATCAACGTAGAATCTAGCACAAACTTACTTCACCACCTCCATAGGAGGCAAAGTTTGTAAAACTGAATTGTGGGTGTGGTGAGGGGTGTATTTATAGGCATTTTAAGGTTTGGGAAACTTTGCCCCTCCTGGTAGGAATGTATATCCCATACGTCACTAGCTCATGGACTCTTGCTAATTACATGAAAGAAATTACTTTATCTTCCAGTTAACCAACACATTGCAATTGAACTGATTCTTTAGTGTAACTGCCGAATTTAAAATTTAATTTAATTTAAAATTAGGATCTGCAGCAAATATTTAACTAAAAAAACTCATTGCAGAAAGAGAAATAAAGTTCTGCCTCTGGGGTGGCCCCCATACTTCTGAATGTGGAACCCTTTGTGCCCCCCTATATTTGGTTCCTGGAGATGCCACGGGCACCTAATGGGGCTAAAAACAAGAGTAAAAGTTACCTGCTAGTTGGCTAACAGAGGCGTAAAACAACTAAGAGGAAAATTTGTGGATTATTGTTTATTTTTTAAATAATACAGCTTTATTAGAGTACTGAAAACCAATACAATCAAAGAGATTCATACAAAAATTGACAAAAGCAATAAAATACAAAACAAGCACTTAATTGATAATTAAAAAAAAATCTGTAAAATTTAAAAGACACTGGAATGTATTTAATATAATATAACAATAAAATCTAAACTTTTGAAGTACACTTTGTAAAATTAACTTACAAAAAAGACTAGAGTAATATTCTCAAAACAACTCTTCATGGTAGTGTACACAGATATAACTGATTTTTTTATGGTTATAAAGTTATGTATCCCAAGTAGCATTTATGTATGCATAGGTGTCGGAATTGC
This sequence comes from Bombina bombina, assembly GCF_027579735.1. Lineage (NCBI taxonomy): Eukaryota > Metazoa > Chordata > Amphibia > Anura > Bombinatoridae > Bombina > Bombina bombina. The sequence continues at coordinate 662,005,937 of NC_069502.1, forward strand.
CTTGTGCTAAATAATAACTAACTCTATAAGGTCTGTAAGCGTTGGATAGGAGGACACCAGTACCACACTTGTGCCATACTGCTATCAGTGTGCCCACATCTCCAGCATCTGGAAGATGGAAATAAACAATATAATTTCTGTAGCATATTATACCATCTAATTGACCTCTAACATCTGTACTAATATAAATGATTTAGCAGTTTTGAGAAATAAGATTTGGCTCTTCTGGGTAAGGATTATTGTATTAAATTCTTTCTCCCAGCTATCAATAATAGGTAATGTGAACACTGCAGGGCCAGATTTCCCATTAAGCACAGCAGGCATGTGCCTACAGGCTCTGGGCAGGTGCTGAAGCGCCGTTACGCCCGTTTTGCGGCGGGGAGGGAGGGTCCGAGGTGGAGATGAGGAGTGACTAGCGAGTAAGTACCCTCCCATGGTCTGGAAACACATCGCAGATTAATGTATTCAAACCCTATTCCTTCTGCAAAACAATGTGCAATTTTTTCTTCCTAGGAAACTTTGAGACCAGTGTCAGCTTTGGGGACTAGTGTCAGCTTTGGGGACTAGTGTCAGCTTTGGGGACTCCAATTGACAGCTATATAGGACTCTGTCATATACGTCTGGGATGTGATGGTGTGTGGTTACATAGCATATCTATACTATAATCGTGTTTGTAACACATCCGTCACCAGTTGTGCACACATCCTCAAAGGAATGTTGGCTGCGTGAGGCAGGCAAAAAATATTGTTGGCTGCGCGTGCAGCCAAAAGAATCCACCGAAGTTGATTCTTTCACCACCCTGCCATTTTCGGAATCCACCTGGATGCAGCGTAGGCAAACCGAAGCCTTTAAAAAAAACATAATTTATGTAAGAACTTACCTGATAAATTCATTTCTTTCATATTAGCAAGAGTCCATGAGCTAGTGACGTATGGGATATACATTCCTACCAGGAGGGGGCAAAGTTTCCCAAACCTCAAAATGCCTATAAATACACCCCTCACCACACCCACAAATCAGTTTAACGAATAGCCAAGGTAAGTTCTTACATAAATTATGTTTTCTTTCATGTAATTAGCAAGAGTCCATGAGCTAGTGACGTATGGGATAATGACTACCCAAGATGTGGATCTTTCCACGCAAGAGTCACTAGAGAGGGAGGGATAAAATAAAGACAGCCAATTCCTGCTGAAAATAATCCACACCCAAAATAAAGTTTAAATGAAAACATAAGCAGAAGATTCAAACTGAAACAGCTGCCTGAAGTACTTTTCTACCAAAAACTGCTTCAGAAGAAGAAAACACATCAAAATGGTAGAATTTAGTAAAAGTATGCAAAGAAGACCAAGTTGCTGCTTTGCAAATCTGATCAACCGAAGCTTCATTCCTAAACGCCCAGGAAGTAGAAACTGACCTAGTAGAATGAGCTGTAATCCTCTGAGGCGGAGTTTTACCCGACTCAACATAGGCATGATGAATTAAAGATTTCAACCAAGATGCCAAAGAAATGGCAGAAGCTTTCTGGCCTTTTCTAGAACCGGAAAAGATGACAAATAGACTAGAAGTCTTTCGGAAAGTCTTAGAGCTTTGAAATATTATGTTGAAGCTACTAACAACATCCAAAGAATGCAATGATTTCTCCTTAGAATTCTTAGGATTAGGGCATAATGAAGGAACTACAATTTCTCTACTAATGTTGTTGGAATTCACAACCTTAGGTAAAAATTCGAAAGAAGTTCGCAACACTGCCTTATCCTGATGAAAAATCAGAAAAGGAGACTCACAAGAAAGAGCAGACAATTCGGAGACTCTTCTGGCAGAAGAGATGGCCAAAAGGAACAAAACTTTCCAAGAAAGTAATTTAATGTCCAATGAATGCATAGGTTCAAACGGAGGAGCTTGAAGAGCCCCCAGAACCAAATTCAAACTCCAAGGAGGAGAAATTGACTTAATGACAGGTTTTATACGAACCATGGCTTGTGCAAAACAATGAATATCAGAAAGATTAGCAATCTTTCTGTGAAAAAGAACAGAAAGAGCAGAGTTTTGACCTTTCAAGGAACTTGCGGACAAACCTTTATCTAAACCATCCTGAAGAAACTGTAAAATTCTCGGAATTCTAAAAGAATGCCAGGAAAAATGGTGAGAAAGACACCAAGAAATAAAAGTCTTCCAGACTCTATAATATATCTTCCTAGATACAGATTTACGAGCCTGTAACATAGTATTAATCACAGAGTCAGAGAAACCTCTTTGACCAAGAATCAAGCGTTCAATCTCCATACCTTTAAATTTAAGGATTTGAGATCCTGATGGAAAAAAGGACCTTGCGACAGAAGGTCTGGTCTTAACGGAAGAGTCCACGGTTGGCAAGAGGCCATCCGGACAAGATCCGCATACCAAAACCTGTGAGGCCATGCTGGAGCTACCAGCAGAACAAACGAGCATTCCTTCAGAATCTTGGAGATTACTCTTGGAAGAAGAACTAGAGGCGGAAAGATATAGGCAGGAAGATACTTCCAAGGAAGTGATAATGCATCCACTGCCCCCGCCTGAGGATCCCTGGATCTGGACAGATACCTGGGAAGTTTCTTGTTTAGATGAGAAGCCATCAGATCTATTTCTGGAAGTTCCCACATTTGAACAATCTGAAGAAATACCTCTGGGTGAAGAGACCATTCGCCCGGATGCAACGTTTGGCGACTGAGATAATCCGCTTCCCAATTGTCTATTCCTGGAATATGAACTGCAGAGATTAGACAGGAGCTGGATTCTGCCCAAACCAGAATTCGAGATACTTCTTTCATAGCCAGAGGACTGTGAGTCCCTCCTTGATGATTGATGTATGCCACAGTTGTGACATTGTCTGTCTGAAAACAAATGAACGATTCTCTCTTCAGAAGAGGCCAAGACTGAAGAGCTCTGAAAATTGCACGGAGTTCCAAAATATTGATCGGTAATCTCACCTCCTGAGATTCCCAAACCCCTTGTGCTGTCAAAGACCCCCACACAGCTCCCCAACCTGTAAGACTTGCATCTGTTGAAATTACAGTCCAGGTCGGAAGAACAAAAGAAGCCCCCTGAACTAAACGATGGTGATCTGTCCACCACGTCAGAGAGTGTCGTACAATCGGTTTTAAAGATATTATTTGAGATATCTTTGTGTAATCCCTGCACCATTGGTTCAGCATACAGAGCTGAAGAGGTCGCATGTGAAAACGAGCAAAGGGGATCGCGTCCGATGCAGCAGTCATAAGACCTAGAATTTCCATGCATAAGGCTACCGAAGGGAATGATTGTGACTGAAGGTTTCGACAAGCTGAAATCAATTTTAGACGTCTCTTGTCTGTCAAAGACAGAGTCATGGACACTGAATCTATCTGGAAACCCAAAAAGGTTACCCTTGTCTGAGGAATCAATGAACTTTTTAGTGAATTGATCCTCCAACCATGATTTTGAAGAAACAACAAAAGTCGATTCGTATGAAATTCTGCTAAATGTGAAGACTGAGCAAGTACCAAGATATCGTCCAAATAAGGAAATACCACAATACCCTGTTCTCTGATTACAGATAGAAGGGCACCGAGAACCTTTGTAAAAATTCTTGGAGCTGTTGCTAGGCCAAACGACAGAGCCACAAACTGGTAATGCTTGTCTAGGAAAGAGAATCTCAGAAACTGATAGTGAGCTGGATGAATCGGAATTTGCAGATATGCATCCTGTAAATCTATTGTAGACATATAATGCCCTTGCTGAACAAAAGGCAGGATAGTCCTTACAGTTACCATTTTGAATGTTGGTATCCTTACATAACGATTCAATATTTTTAGATCCAGAACTGGTCTGAAGGAATTCTCCTTCTTTGGTACAATGAAGAGATTCGAATAAAACCCCAGCCCCTGTTCCAGAACTGGAACTGGCATAATTACTCCAGCCAACTCTAGATCTGAAACACATTTCAGAAATGCTTGAGCTTTCGCTGGGTTTACTGGGACACGGGAAAGAAAGAATCTCTTTGCAGGAGGTCTTATCTTGAAACCAATTCTGTACCCTTCTGAAATAATGTTCTGAATCCAAAGATTGTGAACAGAATTGATCCAAATTTCTTTGAAAAAAACGTAATCTGCCCCCTACCAGCTGAGCTGGAATGAGGGCCGCACCTTCATGTGGACTTAGAAGCTGGCTTTGCTTTTCTAGAAGGCTTGGATTTATTCCAGACTGGAGATGGTTTCCAAACTGAAACTGCTCCTGAGGATGAAGGATCAGGCTTTTGTTCTTTGTTGAAACGAAAGGAACGAAAACGATTGTGACAGACCCTTCGGTCAGGACTGAAAGTGTTAACTTTATTTTCTAACCACAAGTGGCTGGCTCCAGCTACAATCTAATTAATGCTTAGCATTCTATTGTTTGATCACCTCCAGAGAGAAAGTGATAAGAAGAGTCAAGAGTGTCTTGTGGTTGAAGTGTTTAAGTAATATAATCCTATTGTATCATGTCAAGGGCGCTTCTCCCTTTTATCTAATGTACAACATTCTTTCAACCCCCATCTGAGGGGGGGTCAAAAACCTGTATAAATCTGTGTGCTGCCTTCAAATAAAGTTGTCATTCTGTTTTAAACCTGAAACTGGCTGGGTTGTGAATTGCTGATTGTCTATGCAGGACATTGTTCATCTGGTATTAACCCTTGGTATACAGTTGGTACCGTAACAACGATTATTAGCCCTGTTTTTACCCTTAGATTTTTTATCCTGTGGTAAAAAAGTTCCTTTCCCACCAGTAACAGTTGAGATAATAGAATCCAACTGAGAACCAAATAATTTATTACCCTGGAAAGAAAGGGAAAGTAGAGTCGATTTAGAAGACATATCAGCATTCCAAGTTTTAAGCCATAAAGCTCTTCTAGCTAAAATAGCTAGAGACATAAACCTGACATCAACTCTGATAATATCAAAAATGGCATCACAGATAAAATTATTAGCATGTTGAAGAAGAATAATAATGTTATGAGAATCATGATCTGTTACTTGTTGCGCTAAAGTTTCCAACCAAAAAGTTGAAGCTGCAGCAACATCCGCCAAAGATATAGCAGGTCTAAGAAGATTACCTGAACACAAATAAGCTTTTCTTAGAAAGGATTCAATTTTCCTATCTAAAGGATCCTTAAAGGAAGTACCATCTGCCGTAGGAATAGTAGTACGTTTAGCAAGGGTAGAGATAGCCCCATCAACTTTAGGGATTTTGTCCCAAAACTCTAATCTGTCAGACGGCACAGGATATAATTGCTTAAAACGTTTAGAAGGAGTAAATGAATTACCCAAATTATTCCATTCCCTGGAAATTACTTCAGAAATAGCACCAGGAACAGGAAAAACTTCTGGAATAACTACAGGAGATTTAAAGACCTTGTCTAAACGTTTAGATTTAGTATCAAGAGGACCAGAATCCTCAATTTCTAATGCAATTAGGACTTCTTTAAGTAAAGAACGAATAAATTCCATTTTAAATAAATATGAAGATTTAGCAGCATCAACCTCTGAAACAGAATCCTCTGAACCAGAAGAATCATTAGAATCAGAATGATGATGTTCATTTAAAAATTCATCTGGATAAAGAGAAGTTTTAAAAGACTTTTTATGTTTACTAGAAGGAGGAATAACAGACATAGCCTTCTTAATAGATTCAGAAACAAAATCTCTTATGTTATCAGGAACACTCTGAACATTAGATGTTGAGGGAACTGCAACAGGTAATGGTATTTTACTAAAGGAAATATTTTCTGCATTAACAAGTTTGTCATGACATTTAATACAAACAACAGCTGGAGGAACAGCTACCAAAAATTTACAGCAGATACACTTAGCTTTGGTAGTTCCAGCACCAGGCAGCGGTTTTCCTGAAGTATCTTCTGACTCAGATGCAACATGAGACATCTTGCAATATGTAAGAGAAAAAACAACATATAAAGCAAAATTGATCAAATTCCTTAAATGACAGTTACAGGAATGGGAAAAAATGCCAAAGAACAAGCTTCTAGCAACCAGATTTAATGAAAAATGAGACTTAAATAATGTGGAGACAAAAGCGACGCCCATATTTTTTTAGCGCCAAATAAGGCACCCACATTATTTGGCGCCTAAATGCTTTTGGCGCCAAAATGACGCCACATCCGGAACGCCGACATTTTTGGTGCAAAAAAACGTCAAAAAATGACGCAACTTCCGACGACACGTATGACACCGGAAACAGAAAAGATTTTTTGCGCCAAAAAAGTCTGCGCCAAGAATGACGCAATAAAATGAAGCATTTTCAGCCCCCGCGAGCCTAACAGCCCACAGGGAAAAAGTCAAATTTTTTAAGGTTGGAAAAAATGATTGATTCAAATGCATTATCCCAAATATGAAACTGACTGTCTGAAAATAAGGAATGTTAAACATCCTGAGTCAAGGCAAATAAATGTTTGAATACATATATTTAGAACTGTATAAAAAAAGCGCCCAACCATAGCTTAGAGTGTCACAGAAAATAAGACTTACTTACCCCAGGACACTCGTCTACATGTTGTAGAAAGCCAAACTAGTACTGAAACGAAAATCAGCAGAGGTAATGGTATATATATAAGAGTATATCGTCGATCTGAAAAGGGAGGTAAGAGATGAATCTCTACGACCGATAACAGAGAACCTATGAAATAGACCCCGTAGAAGGAGATCATTGTATTCAAATAGGCAATACTCTCCTCACATCCCTCTGACATTCACTGCACGCTGAGAGGAAAACCGGGCTCCAACCTGTTGCGGAGCGCATATCAACGTAGAATCTAGCACAAACTTACTTCACCACCTCCATAGGAGGCAAAGTTTGTAAAACTGATTTGTGGGTGTGGTGAGGGGTGTATTTATAGGCATTTTGAGGTTTGGGAAACTTTGCCCCTCCTGGTAGGAATGTATATCCCATATGTCACTAGCTCATGGACTCTTGCTAATTACATGAAAGAAAAAAAACACGTAACCGCCCGCACAAAATAAATAAAAAAACATGTAACCACCCGCACAAAGATTAACAAAAAAAACCTAACCTCCCGCACAAAGTATTAACAAACACCTAAACCGCCAACCCCCACATCGCAAAAGAATAGAGTAATTAACCCCTAATCCGCAAATAACATAATTAAAATATTAACCTCTAAACCTCCAACACCCCACATTGCAATAAACTTAATTAATCTATTAACCCCTAAACCGCAAAAACCCCACATCGCAATAAACCTATTTAACTTATTAACTCTTAAACCGCCAAACTCCCACATCACAATAAACCTAATTAATATATTAACCCCTATACTGCCAACACCCCCACAACGCAAATAACTAATTACTAAGCTCCCTAACCTAACACCCCCTAAATTAACCCCAATTACTACTAAATTACAATTAAAATAAAAAATTCTAACATTAAATTACAAAAGATAAAAAAGTCTAACATTACAGAAAAATAAACAAAATGATCAAAAATAAAAAAAATTATACCTAATCCCTATGAAAATAAAAATCCCCCCCAAATAAAAACACCCCCTAATCTAAACTACCAATAGCCCTTAAGCGAGCCTTTTGTAGGGCATTGCCCTAAGTTAAACAGCTATTTTACATTTAAAAATTACTAAATACCCCTAACAGTAGAAACCCTCCACAATAAAAAAAACAACACTAAAAAAACCTAAACTACCCATTGCCCCTAAAGGGGAATTTGTATGGGCATTGCCCTTAAAAGAGCATTCAGCTGATTTGAACAGCCAATAGGATTTCAGAAGCTCTAATCCTATTGGCTGATTTAAAAAAGTCATCCAATAGGAATGCAAGGTATCCCAAATTGAATGCGTTACCTTGCATTCAATCTTCAGTGCATTCAAGCTGACCCATTTTTAGTTTACACTTTAACCTCAATCAAATCCACTGCACTCATTACACTTGCTGTATATTAACCGCATCTGTTGTTTGAATAACCTCACTAACTATACTAACATACTAACTAAATGTGCTGTGTATACTAACTATATCCTCTGCTCAGTACACTCACCTCACTTATATCTTTTCTTTTCATTTTTGCCTCTGTTATTTTTGCTGAAAAACATTATTATATCAGCTTTTTAATACAAAATTCAATTAAATTCTATTTTTAATCATTTTTTTAAAAAAATTTTAAAAAATTATTTTACTAATAAATTTTCAAAGAAAATATTTTAATCATCTCTTTTATTAATAATAAATATTAGCTCATATTTAACATATTTTATGTCCTGAGTGATCATTTCCATCTATTCAGTGTCACCTCAAATGTTTTAGCTTTAGGTCCACATAATCTGGCTTTTTAGCGCAGGAAGACTATTTACATAGATTTCAATCATCAATTTTATCTGGGGATTTTTTGATATCAACCTGTATACTTTGAAGTGAATTGTTTCAGCGCTCTCTCTCTCCCTAGATATATTCCAATTCAATCTTCAGTGTACAATGGACATCGGATGGAGAGGAGCCTCCACGCCGCCGCTGAGGATCCACGCATCGGGGAAGACAGCTCTGTACCTCAGCTCCGCACCTCCACGCCGCCTTCTTTCCAGATGAAGATATAAGATGATGGAGCCACCTGGAAGAAGACCTTCTCCTCTGGGCTTCAGGAATGGTGAGTGCCTATTTGGGGCTTAGTCTTAGGTTTTTTTTTTTTATTTTCTGGGGTGACTTTTTTTTAGATTAGGGTTTTTTGGGCTGGAAAAGAGCTGATTGCCCTTTTAAGAGCAATGCCCATACAAATGCCCCTTTAGGGGCAATGGGTAGTTTAGTTTTTTTTTAGTGTTAGTTTTTTTTTTTGGGGGGGTTTAGTGGGTGGGGGTGTTTACTGTTAGGAGGTAATTGGTAATTTTTGTAAGTAAAAGAGCTGTTTAACTTAACTTATATTAGATTTCAATATATATATGTGTGTGTGTGTGTATATATATATATATATATAATATATATATATATATATATATATATATATATATATTCATATATATATATATATATATATATATATATATTCATATATATATAGTCAGTTCAAAAGGATGCATTCCATTCAACTAGATAACAAATGCCAGGGTCCTTTACAATTAATAGGCAAATAGTAGTACAGAAGTCAGCACTCATTGGTCTTGTGTAATAAAACTTTGCTGTTTTTAAATATGGCTATTAAATGCTAACATTTTAAAGCCTAACTAGCCTCTGTCAATGCAAATATCTTACCTAAAGACCTTCCCTCTTACACCCCTTATATACACAGCTAATTTCACTTACAAGCTGCACACTTGTGCGATGTGAATGCTAAACACCATGTGTGTGTGTATCAGTGATGGGTGTTTCAATGATGACGTCATTCAAAAATTTCCAGCCTCCAAAAGGTAAGTTAAAAAACCTTTATTTGTTCACACAGGGTCCATAATACAGCAACAACATTTCACACCACAATTGGTTCTTAGTGATGTCATTGATTTTATGTACAGGTGTGTCTTTCATACCTATGCATCTCAACAATTAACTGCTATCTTGTGTTCATTTAACAGTATGCATAAGCATCATTTAATATGCATAGCTTGTATATATACATTTCTAAAATATAATTAAAAAAACAAACCTCCTACATAAACATTAAAAACAAAATTAGAATCATGCTACAGGTTACTTATTTCTTACAGGTATTCTAGAAGAACAGAGACCAGTCAAAATCTTTATTTAACCCTTTTGGTTCTAGGGTTTCCTGATCCAAAACATTTCCCTTTTCTTAAAGGTACAGTGAACCCAAATTTTATCTTTCATGATTCAGATAGAGCATTCAATTTTAAGCAACTTGCTCATTTACTCCTATTATAAAAAATGATTTATTCTCTTGCTATCTTTATTTGAAAAGCAAGAATGTAATTTTAGATGCCGGCCCATTTTTGGCTCACAACCTGAGTTGTCCTTGCTGATTAGTTGATAAATGCTGTCCAGGGTGCTGCACCTAAAATTGGCTGGCTTTTAAGCTTAGATGCCTTCTTTTTCAAATAAAGATAGCAAGAGAACAAAGAAAATTGATAATAGGAGTACATTAGAAAGTTGCTTAAAATTGCATGCTCTATCTGAATCATGAAAGACATTTTTTTAAGTTTAGTATCCCTTTAAGAATCAGTTCCCTATCACCTCCCCTCCTGGGTCTAGCCACATGTTTTATTATTTGAAATCACAATTTGCTAATATTATGACCCATGGAGAGGAAGTAAGAGGGTCATCTTTATTATTTGTCCGAATATTTGATTTGTGTTAGGTCATCCTTTCTCTGACTTTCCTACTCGTCTCACCCACATAAAGCCTAACACAGAGACATTTGATAATGTATATTACATAGGTAGACCTGCATGTTAGAAAATTATTGATCTTATATTTAGTCCCATTTATTGGGTGAAAAAAGTTTTCCCCTCTAATGATGGAGCTACAATGACTACAATGCAGACATGGATAACATCCGGTTTTATTAGGCCCAATTGTTGTCTGTATGCTTAATCTATTACTACCTATGTCAACATGTACCAAGGTATCTTTCAAACTCATGCTTTTCTTATAAGCTGTAAAAGGCCTCTCCTGAAAACATTCAATGTTAGGATTACATTCTTTTAAAATGTACCAATATTTGTTAAGGATGTTTGTGATTTTAGTGCCTAAGCTGTTTTATTAGGTTACAAATATCATTCTATGTGTGGATAAACAATTTTTTCTTCAACACTCGCCATAAAGATATTGGCATAGGTTGGGGCGACGTTGGAGCCCATGGCCGTCCCTTGAAAATAATTTTGATAGAGAATCAGAGACAATAAGTCAACCAAAAATTGTATTTCTAAGCACCTGTGTATGGGGCTATGGGAAATGAATTTATCTACAAAATATTCTGATAACCAATAGAAAACAGTGAACGGTTGTTGGACCTGAATGCTGTGTACCAGATAAATTAGACTGTGGTAATATAACACTACTCTGGACACTTAAGTAACAACAGATCGCCACGTACTGGATGTAGAGCATATTGGGAATTTGGGTGCTGCTAATTGCTAATGCAAGGAAGTCCTATGGGACCGATATACAGCTGGTACTCTAGGACACTGGTTGGTGATAAGCTGGTATAAGCAGTAACAGAAATGTCTGATGTGAATTATCAAGGATTAACATGTATAAGGAGAACCCGGTTTAACCACCTGGGGAATTGTGACCTGCATTATTCCCGCCCCTGATTTGATCTGGGGAAGGGAGACTGAAAGTAAGGTGACATACTCAAGGAGGTGACAGCAAGTTTAAATTGTACCCAGAGGTTGGGAAGCGATATTACTATAAGATTGAAGAAAAAGAAAATAGAAGTTTCCTGCAAACAATTCTTGATCCTGTTTCACCCTATGTTCCCGGCCCCACGTTAAAAACCATATCCCCTAGTGGTGAAACTTTCTGCTTTAGTCCTCTTTTCTGTGGACATAACAACAGGAAATAAAAGGAGAAAGGAAAAGAAAAAAAGAGAAATAAAGACAAAGGGGAAGCCGATAACCGAAAGAGAAGATCCTGGGATCATTATAGACTCTTAAGCTACTCATATTCTGTATAATTTATATGTATTATATTTGAAGTTAAGGTTGAGCATAGGATACAGCTACTGCAAGGGGAAAATTCCACACTTGCTGTGAATGAGAAATGTGAGATCTGGTGCTAGATAGAATGGTATTGTTATGCAAGTTAGTATTTTAGTAGTGTCTTGTAAAAGATGTCCTTTTATGTTTTTTTTAAGGCACGATTAAGGAAACAGCTTTCCTTCTTTGTTACTACCTCATCTGATTTCACTGAACTAGGGGGGTCAGAGCCTTACACTCCCTGAACAGGATATTTGTACACTTCACATATTTCACTTTTCACGACTTGTTTCTCGCGGTGAGATATTAAGTCATAGATATACTAACACCTTGTTTTTGTTTTTTTTGTTTGTGTCACGTTCACTGGGTGGTCCTTGTATAGAGGTCAATTTCACTACATATAAAAAATGATGTCCTCAATGGACAAATTTATTTCACAGAATAAAGTAAAAACACCCGCAATGGCCCAAAAAAGCAAGGATAAAAAATTAAACACAATAAAAACAGACACAAGCTTAATAGCAAGCGAAGATATGCATCTACAGATATATGATAACCAGTCTCTCTTGCAGCAAATTGCTGGGCTAATGACCCCCCACCCCATTTAGAGGGAATTAAAAAGGAAATTTCCAGCTTGACTGCTGAAATAAGGATCTTTTCCTCAAGACTATCTGAAGTGGAGACTAGGATATCCAGGGTAGAAGATCAGGTAAACAACCTGGATTTGAATGCAATGAAGCAGGAAAAAAGAGATTGCTGCACTGCGCACAAGGACTGAAGATCTCGAGGATAGATCAAGACGGAATAACGTTAAAGTGATTGGTCTTCCAGAGAACCTAGAATATCGGGATATCTTAGCCTTTGCGTCAGTGCAGCTGCCCCAAACTCAGGGCTTATCCGAGGCCACCCCTTTGCCGGTAGAAAGAGCACACCGAATAGGTCCACTCAGAAAATATATGGAAGGTAATACCAGAGGGCAACCTATAATGATCCGGTATCTGAATTTCCATGATAAGGTGGCTATTCTTAGAAATTATCGCAAATTGACCGAGTGCAGGATGGAGCAAGTAAAAAACATAATTTATGTAAGAACTTACCTGATAAATTCATTTCTTTCATATTAGCAAGAGTCCATGAGCTAGTGACGTATGGGATATACATTCCTACCAGGAGGGGCAAAGTTTCCCAAACCTCAAAATGCCTATAAATACACCCCTCACCACACCCACAATTCAGTTTAACGAATAGCCAAGAAGTGGGGTGATAAGAAAAAAAGTGCGAAAGCATATAAAATAAGGAATTGGAATAATTGTGCTTTATACAAAATCATAACCACCACAAAAAAAGGGCGGGCCTCATGGACTCTTGCTAATATGAAAGAAATGAATTTATCAGGTAAGTTCTTACATAAATTATGTTTTCTTTCATGTAATTAGCAAGAGTCCATGAGCTAGTGACGTATGGGATAATGACTACCCAAGAAGTGGATCTTTCCACACAAGAGTCACTAGAGAGGGAGGGATAAAATAAAGACAGCCAATTCCTGCTGAAAAATCCACACCCAAAATAAAGTTTAACGAAAAACATAAGCAGAAGATTCAAACTGAAACCGCTGCCTGAAGTACTTTTCTACCAAAGACTGCTTCAGAAGAAGAAAATACATCAAAATGGTAGAATTTAGTAAAAGTATGCAAAGAGGACCAAGTAGCTGCTTTGCAGATCTGGTCAACCGAAGCTTCATTCCTAAACGCCCAGGAAGTAGAAACTGACCTAGTAGAATGAGCTGTAATTCTCTGAGGCGGAGTTTTACCCGACTCAACATAGGCAAGATGAATTAAAGATTTCAACCAAGATGCCAAAGAAATGGCAGAAGCTTTCTGGCCTTTTCTAGAACCGGAAAAGATAACAAATAGACTAGAAGTCTTACGAAAAGATTTCGTAGCTTCAACATAATATTTCAAAGCTCTAACAACATCTAAAGAATGCAACGATTTCTCCTTAGAATTCTTAGGATTAGGACATAATGAAGGAACCACAATTTCTCTACTAATGTTGTTGGAATTCACAACTTTAGGTAAAAATTCAAAAGAAGTTCGCAACACCGCCTTATCCTGATGAAAAATCAGAAAAGGAGACTCACAAGAAAGAGCAGATAATTCAGAAACTCTTCTGGCAGAAGAGATGGCCAAAAGGAACAAAACTTTCCAAGAAAGTAATTTAATGTCCAATGAATGCATAGGTTCAAACGGAGGAGCTTGAAGAGCTCCCAGAACCAAATTCAAACTCCAAGGAGGAGAAATTGACTTAATGACAGGTTTTATACGAACCAAAGCTTGTACAAAACAATGAATATCAGGAAGAATAGCAATCTTTCTGTGAAAAAGAACAGAAAGAGCAGAGATTTGTCCTTTCAAAGAACTTGTGGACAAACCCTTATCTAAACCATCCTGAAGGAACTGTAAAATTCTCGGTATTCTAAAAGAATGCCAGGAAAAATGATGAGAAAGACACCAAGAAATATAAGTCTTCCAGACTCTATAATATATCTCTCGAGATACAGATTTACGAGCCTGTAACATAGTATTAATCACAGAGTCAGAGAAACCTCTTTGACCAAGAATCAAGCGTTCAATCTCCATACCTTTAAATTTAAGGATTTCAGATCCTGATGGAAAAAAGGACCTTGTGACAGAAGGTCTGGTCTTAACGGAAGAGTCCACGGTTGGCAAGAGGCCATCCGGACAAGATCCGCATACCAAAACCTGTGAGGCCATGCCGGAGCTACCAGCAGAACAAACGAGCATTCCTTCAGAATCTTGGAGATTACTCTTGGAAGAAGAACTAGAGGCGGAAAGATATAGGCAGGATGATACTTCCAGGGAAGTGATAATGCATCCACTGCCTCCGCCTGAGGATCCCGGGACCTGGACAGATACCTGGGAAGTTTCTTGTTTAGATGGGACGCCATCAGATCTATTTCTGGAAGTTCCCACATTTGAACAATCTGAAGAAATACCTCTGGGTGAAGAGACCATTCGCCCGGATGCAACGTTTGGCGACTGAGATAATCCGCTTCCCAATTGTCTACACCTGGAATATGAACCGCAGAGATTAGACAGGAGCTGGATTCCGCCCAAACCAAAATTCGAGATACTTCTTTCATAGCCAGAGGACTGTGAGTCCCTCCTTGATGATTGATGTATGCCACAGTTGTGACATTGTCTGTCTGAAAACAAATGAACGATTCTCTCTTCAGAAGAGGCCAAAACTGAAGAGCTCTGAAAATTGCACGGAGTTCCAAAATATTGATCGGTAATCTCACCTCCTGAGATTCCCAAACTCCTTGTGCCGTCAGAGATCCCCACACAGCTCCCCAACCTGTGAGACTTGCATCTGTTGAAATTACAGTCCAGGTCGGAAGCACAAAAGAAGCCCCCTGAATTAAACGATGGTGATCTGTCCACCATGTTAGAGAGTGTCGAACAATCGATTTTAAAGATATTAATTGAGATATCTTCGTGTAATCCTTGCACCATTGCTTCAGCATACAGAGCTGAAGAGGTCGCATGTGAAAACGAGCAAAGGGGATCACGTCCGATGCAGCAGTCATAAGACCTAGAATTTCCATGCATAAGGCTACCGAAGGGAATGATTGTGACTGAAGGTTTCGACAAGCTGTAATCAATTTTAAACGTCTCTTGTCTGTTAAAGACAGAGTCATGGACACTGAATCCATCTGGAAACCCAGAAAGGTTACCTTTGTCTGAGGAATCAAAGAACTTTTTGGTAAATTGATCCTCCAACCATGATCTTGAAGAAACAACACAAGTCGATTCGTATGAGATTCTGCTAAATGTAAAGACTGAGCAAGTACCAAGATATCGTCCAAATAAGGAAATACCACAATACCCTGTTCTCTGATTACAGACAGCAGGGCACCGAGAACCTTTGTAAAAATTCTTGGAGCTGTAGCTAGGCCAAACGGCAGAGCCACAAACTGGTAATGCTTGTCTAGGAAAGAGAATCTCAGAAACTGATAGTGATCTGGATGAATCGGAATATGCAGATATGCATCCTGTAAATCTATTGTGGACATATAATTCCCTTGCTGAACAAAAGGTAAGATAGTCCTTACAGTTACCATCTTGAACGTTGGTATCCTTACATAACGATTCAATATTTTTAGATCCAGAACTGGTCTGAAGGAATTCTCCTTCTTTGGTACAATGAAGAGATTTGAATAAAACCCCATCCCCTGTTCCGAAACTGGAACTGGCATAATTACTCCAGTCAACTCTAGATCTGAAACACATTTCAGAAATGCTTGAGCTTTTACTGGATTTACTGGGACACGGGAAAGAAAAAATCTCTTTGCAGGAGGTCTCAACTTGAAACAAATTCTGTACCCTTCTGAAACAATGCTCTGAATCCAAAGATTGTGAACAGAATTGACCCAAATTTCCTTGAAAAAACGTAACCTGCCCCCTACCAGCTGAGCTGGAATGAGGGCCGCACCTTCATGTGGACTTAGAAGCAGGCTTTGCCTTTCTAGCTGGCTTGGATTTATTCCAGACTGGAGATGGTCTCCAAACTGAAACTGCTCCTGAGGATGAAGGATCAGGCTTTTGTTCTTTGTTGAAACGAAAGGAACGAAAACGATTATTAGCCCTGTTTTTACCTTTAGATTTTTTATCCTGTGGTAAAAAAGTTCCTTTCCCACCAGTAACAGTTGAAATAATGGAATCCAACTGAGAACCAAATAATTTGTTACCCTGGAAAGAAATGGAAAGTAAAGTTGATTTAGAAGCCATATCAGCATTCCAAGTTTTAAGCCATAAAGCTCTTCTAGCTAAAATAAGAGACATAAACCTGACATCAACTCTGATAATATCAAAAATGGCATCACAGATAAAATTATTAGCATGTTGAAGAAGAATAATAATATCATGAGAATCACGATGTGTTACTTGTTGCGCTAAAGTTTCCAACCAAAAAGTTGAAGCTGCAGCAACATCAGCCAAAGATATAGCAGGTCTAAGAAGATTACCTGAACACAGATAAGCTTTTCTTAGAAAGGACTCCATTTTCCTATCTAGAGGATCCTTAAACGAAGTACCATCTGACGTAGGAATAGTAGTACGTTTAGCAAGGGTAGAAATAGCCCCATCAACTTTAGGGATCTTGTCCCAAAATTCTAATCTGTCAGGCGGCACAGGATATAATTGCTTAAAACGTTTAGAAGGAGTAAATGAATTACCCAAATTATCCCATTCTTTGGAAATTACTGCAGAAATAGCATCAGGGACAGGAAAAACTTCTGGAATAACTACAGGAGTTTTAAAAACCTTATTTAAACGTTTAGATTTAGTATCAAGAGGACCAGAATCCTCTATTTCTAAAGCAATTAGGACTTCTTTAAGTAAAGAACGAATAAATTCCATTTTAAATAAATATGAAGATTTATCAGCATCAACCTCTGAGACAGAATCCTCTGAACCAGAGGAATCATCAGAATCAGAATGATGATGTTCAGTTAAAAATTCATCTGTAGGGAGAGAAGTTTTAAAAGATTTTTTATGTTTACTAGAAGGAGAAATAACAGACATAGCCTTCTTTATGGATTCAGAAACAAAATCTCTTATATTATCAGGAACATTCTGCACCTTAGATGTTGAAGGAACTGCAACAGGCAATGGTACTTTACTAAAGGAAATATTATCTGCTTTAACAAGTTTGTCATGACAATCAATACAAACAACAGCTGGAGGAATAGCTACCAAAAGTTTACAGCAGATACACTTAGCTTTGGTAGATTCAGCACTTGACAGCGATTTTCCTGTAGTATCTTCTGACTCAGATGCAACGTGAGACATCTTGCAATATGTAAGAGAAAAAACAACATATATATAAAGCAAAATTGATCAAATTCCTTAAATGACAGTTTCAGGAATGGGAAAAATGCCAAAGAACAAGCTTCTAGCAACCAGAAGCAATAAAAAATTAAACTTAAATAATGTGGAGACAAGAGTGACGCCCATATTTTTTCGCGCCAAATAAGACGCCCACATTATTTGGCGCCTAAATGCTTTTTGGCGCCAAAAATGACGCCACATCCGGAACGCCGACATTTTTGGCGCAAAATAACGTCAAAAAATGACGCAACTTCCGGCGACACGTATGACGCCGGAAACGGAAATAGAATTTTTGCGCCAAAAAAGTCCGCGCCAAGAATGACGCAATAAAATGAAGCATTTTCAGCCCCCGCGAGCCTAACAGCCCACAGGGAAAAAGTCAAATTTTAAGGTAAGAAAAAATGTTAAATTAAAATGCATTATCCCAAATATGAAACTGACTGTCTGAAAAATAAGGAAAGTTGAACATTCTGAGTCAAGGCAAATAAATGTTTGAATACATATATTTAGAACTTTATAAACAAAGTGCCCAACCATAGCTAGGAGTGTCACAAAAAATAAGACTTACTTACCCCAGGACACTCATCTACATATAGTAGATAGCCAAACCAGTACTGAAACGAGAATCAGTAGAGGTAATGGTATATATAAGAGTATATCGTCGATCTGAAAAGGGAGGTAAGAGATGAATCTCTATGACCGATAACAGAGAACCTATGAAATAGACCCCTTAGAAGGAGATCACTGCATTCAAATAGGCAATACTCCTCACATCCCTCTGACATTCACTGCACGCTGAGAGGAAAACCGGGCCCCAACTTGCTGCGGAGCGCATATCAACGTAGAATCTAGCACAAACTTACTTCACCACCTCCATCGGAGGCAAAGTTTGTAAAAACTGAATTGTGGGTGTGGTGAGGGGTGTATTTATAGGCATTTTGAGGTTTGGGAAACTTTGCCCCTCCTGGTAGGAATGTATATCCCATACGTCACTAGCTCATGGACTCTTGCTAATTACATGAAAGAAATACTACTTTTCCATGACTATTCGCGGAAACATCCGCCAACAGGAAAGAAATGCCTCCGTTTTGCACGCGCTTAATTAAAGCAAAATTTAATGCTAAATTACTCTATCCGGCAAAGATTATTATAGATATTAATGGCACGACACACACAGTAAATAATGTCACTGAAGCACGTGCAATGTTGAAAGAACTCAAAATTGAGTAAAAGTTTTATTTTACTTGGCGCAAGCGCCGCCTCTAATCAGTATTTTTTGTTAACTGATGATGTCTATGAGTAAAATGAGTGGGTTTTTAAAAAAAAAAAAAAAAAAAAAAAAATATATATATATATATATATATATATATATATATATATATATATATATATATATATATATATATATACAGGGAGTGCAGAATTATTAGGCAAGTTGTATTTTTGAGGATTAATTTTATTATTGAACAACAACCATGTTCTCAATGAACCTAAAAAACTCATTAATATCAAAGCTGAATAGTTTTGGAAGTAGTTTTTAGTTTGTTTTTAGTTATAGCTATTTTAGGGGGATATCTGTGTGACTATTACTGTGCATAATTATTAGGCAACTTAACAAAAAACAAATATATACCCATTTCAATTATTTATTTTTACCAGTGAAATCAATATAACATCTCAACATTCACAAATATACATTTCTGACATTCAAAAACAAAACAAAAACAAATCAGTGACCAATATAGCCACCTTTCTTTGCAAGGACACTCAAAAGCCTGCCATCCATGGATTCTGTCAGTGTTTTGATCTGTTCACCATCAACATTGCGTGCAGCAGCAACCACAGCCTCCCAGACACTGTTCAGAGAGGTGTACTGTTTTCCCTCCTTGTAAATCTCACATTTGATGATGGACCACAGGTTCTCAATGGGGTTCAGATCAGGTGAACAAGGAGGCCATGTCATTAGATTTTCTTCTTTTATACCCTTTCTTGCCAGCCACGCTGTGGAGTACTTGGACGCGTGTGATGGAGCATTGTCCTGCATGAAAATCATGTTTTTCTTGAAGGATGCAGACTTCTTCCTGTACCACTGAAAGAAGAAGGTGTCTTCCAGAAACTGGCAGTAGGACTGGGAGTTGAGCTTGACTCCATCCTCAACCCGAAAAGGCCCCACAAGCTCATCTTTGATGATACCAGCCCAAACCAGTACTCCACCTCCACCTTGCTGGCGTCTGAGTCGGACTGGAGCTCTCTGCCCTTTACCAATCCAGCCACGGGCCCATCCATCTGGCCCATCAAGACTCACTCTCATTTCATCAGTCCATAAAACCTTAGATAAATCAGTCTTGAGATATTTCTTGGCCCAGTCTTGACGTTTCAGCTTGTGTGTCTTGTTCAAGTGGTGGTCGTCTTTCAGCCTTTCTTACCTTGGCCATGTCTCTGAGTATTGCACACCTTGTGCTTTTGGGCACTCCAGTGATGTTGCAGCTCTGAAATATGGCCAAACTGGTGGCAAGTGGCATCTTGGCAGCTGCATGCTTGACTTTTCTCAGTTCATGGGCAGTTATTTTGCGCCTTGGTTTTTCCACACGCTTCTTGCGACCCTGTTGACTATTTTGAATGAAACGCTTGATTGTTCGATGATCACGCTTCAGAAGCTTTGCAATTTTAAGAGAGCTGCATCCCTCTGCAAGATATCTCACTATTTTTTACTTTTCTGAGCCTGTCAAGTCCTTCTTTTGACCCATTTTGCCAAAGGAAAGGAAGTTGCCTAATAATTATGCACACCCGATATAGGGTGTTGATGTCATTAGACCACACCCCTTCTCATTACAGAGATGCACATCACCTAATATGCTTAATTGGTAGTAGGCTTTCGAGCCTATACAGCTTGGAGTAAGACAACATGCATAAAGAGGATGATGTGGTCAAAATACTAATTTGCCTAATAATTCTGCACTCCCTGTATATATATATATATATATATATATATATATATATATATATATATATATATATATATATATATATATACATACAAGACAATTTCCAGCTCAGCCCTCCAACGGTTAACAGCCTGGGTGCAAAAATAAAGTGCATATATTGAGAAAAAGATGCACTCGCAGGACTTTCACAAAAACCTTTTAATATAGGAACGTTTTCGGGGTTCTGATGAAGGGGTTGTGAACCCCAAAAACGTTCCTATATTAAAAGGTTTTTGTGAAAGTCCTGCGAGTGCATCTCTGCATCTCTCTCTCTCTCTCTCTGTGTGTATATATATATATATATATATATATATATATATATATATATATATATATATATATATATATTGTTGCTTGGGTGTTTCTTGATCTGCGCTGCGTATGCTGCAAATGGTTATTTTGCTCTAATTAGTTCCTCCTGATATATTTCAATGGCAGCTAGTTTCTGAATATTCCACTATCATCAAATGGAATGTGAAGGAAAAAGGTATGGAGTTGAGTTTCAGAGTTCAGAGCACATAGAATGGAGAAAAACAAAAACAAAACCAAATTATGGTGCAGTATGTCAGTACTAGGCAATCAAAAACTAAACGTGAGATTTAAATGTGCTCACCTTGTTTAACCTCAAACATGTGAGGTATGTTGGAAGCATGGAGGGGATGTAATCCCTATCTGTGGTAAAGATGTTTCCAGCTGGTATGCAGAAACTTTTAGCAGGTGGAAATCTTGATATCCCTGGAGTAGAAATATGTTGGTATTTCAGACAAACTTCTCCTCTCTGGAGTTAGGTAGAGACACTTTAATTCTTTTTGCTGGATTTCTTTCCTTGTTGCTGTTTATTTCTTTTCCCCTTCTTTATACTTGAAAGGCTTCTCATCTCTGGAGTATGGTATAAACTTTATGTATGCAAACCAATTAGTGCTCAGTTTACATACTATGAGATCAATTGTGGATATTAATTGCAGCACTCATGAGATGTGTATAAATGATGCTTGCAAGGACACAAAGTGAAATTTAAAATAAAAACACTTTTATTTTCCAATGTCCAATAAAAAATGATAAACAGAAATCCTCTTTGATAATAGTCCAGATCAGGGACAGAAATAGGTGAGCAGATGAAATATAGTATATTTCTTTAAATCCGGTAGTGAGTTTTTTTTATCAGGGCTGGTGCAAAAACAGCTTGCTGATAAAAATTAGTGATATTGTGATATAGGATGCTGTAAGTAC